>NC_045447.1:11529343-11585210 GCF_002776525.5 Piliocolobus tephrosceles
AAGGAAGGGAGGGAGGGAGGGAGGGAAAGGAAGGAAGGGGAAGGAAGGAAGGAAGTGAGGGAGGGAGGAGTGCAGGGAGAAAGGGAGGGAAGGAAGGAGCAAAACTCCATCTCAAAAAAAGAAAGAAAGGAAAGGAAAAAGAAAGGAAAGGAAGAAAGAAACTTTGACTCTGTCTATGGCAAAGTAACTGATACTAACTATAAAAATTGGATAGAGTAACTACAATAACAAAAGCACAGCAATTTCAAGACAGAAAACAACCAAAGAAGCCAGGATTTGGGGGCCCAAGATGCCAGAAAGAGGATAAATGCGCTGAGGTGAACTCTGCATTTGGTATTGTTTCGTCTTCTGACAACACAAAGTGCTGACAGAGATGCTGGACAACTGAAACTCTCACAGAGTGCCAATAGGAATGTGAAATGACACAATCACTTTTTACCTAGGTGATGGGCTGATAGGTGCAGCAAACCACCATGGCACACATTACCTATGTAACAAACCTGCATATCCTGCACATGTATCCCACAACTTAAAATTTTAAAAAATAATATTTAAAAAACAAAGAAAGCAAGTAGTTTGGCAGTATCTATTAAGCTAAATATACACATATCTTATAAGCCAGCAATTTCACTCACACATATTGCATCCAAGGAAAATGAGAGTTTATGTCTAACAAAAGGCATGTTCAAGGATGTTTGTGGCATCACTATTCATAATAGCTCCAAACCAGAAACCCAAAATATCCATCACCATTGAAAAAGATAAATAAAATATGATCTACTCACACAATGAATGGAATACTACACAAAAATGAAAAAGGAAAAACTCCTGCTACACACAAAAACATGATAAATCTCACATATATAATGTTAAGTGAAAGAAGCCAGACAAAACGTACACATTTTATGATTCTATTTATATAAAGTTCAAAAACAGACAAAACTACCTATGGTGATAGAACCATGGTTACATTTGTACATAGCTGATGACTTGGAGGAGGCATGAGGTAGGCTTCTGGGGTGCTGGTAAGTTTTATATCTTGATCCAGATGGTGGCTACATTGTTTGCTTTGTAAAAATACACTGAGTTATACCCTTAAGATTTGTGTACCTGATTATATGCACTTTTAAAAATTTCTTAAAAAGATAATAGACTTTAACAGATTATCGTTTAATGCAAATGTAATAACAATATAGAGATTACTGCGTATTTATTTTTATTTATTTTATTTATTATTTATTATTTTTGAGACGGAGTCTCGCCCTGTCGCCCAGGCTGGAGTGCAATGGCGCGATCTTGGCTCACTACAACCTCCGCCTCCCGGGTTCAAGCTTCAACCTCCCAAGTAGCTGGGATTACACATGCGTGCCTCCACGCCCAGCTAATTTTTGTATTTTTAGTAGAGACAGGGTTTCACTATGTTGGCCAGGCTAGTCTCAAACTCCTGACGTCGTGATCCACCCGCCTTGGCCTCCCAAAGTGCTGGGATTACAGGTGTGAACCACTGTGCCCGGCCCAATTATTGCATATTTAGAAGAAAAAATGTATGACAACAATACTGTAAAGAATAGGAGGGCGATAAATAGACATACACTGTTGTAAATGTCTTAAATTATACATAAAATGGTATATTATTACTTGAAAGTAGGTTATGATAAGTTTAAAATATACACTAAAAACCCTAAACCAACCACTAAAAGAAATTATATTTTGTAAGCCAATAAAGAGGTTAAGGTGGAACCATGAAGTGTGCTCAATCAATTAAAAAGAAGTCAGAATAAGAAGGAAAGGAGAACAAAAAATAGTGTGAACTTACTTTTTTTTTGAGAGAGAGTCTTGCTCTGTCACCTAGACTTGAGTGTAGTGGCGCAATCATGGCTCACTGAAGCCTCAACCTCCTGGGTTCAAGTGATCCTCCCATCTCAGCCTCCTTGTAGCTGAGACTATAGGCATGCACCACCATGCCCAGCTGTTTTGTTTTGTTTTGTTTTGTTTTGTAGAGACAGAGTCTCACTATGTTAGGCTCAAGCAATCCTCCTACCTCAGCCTCCCAAAGTGTTGGGATTATAGGTGTGAGCTACCACACCTGGCCTGAACTTACTTTTTTCTCAAGTTCACACCAAACATTTACCAAGACTGACCACATTCTTAGCCACTAATCTTAATACATTTAAATTAAGTCATACAAAGTATGTTCTCTAACTACAATGGAATTAGAAATCAATAGCAGAGGCTGGGCACAGTGGATCACCTGAGGTAAGGAATTCGAGACCAGCCTGACCAACATGGCGAAACCCCATCTCTACTAAAAATACAAAAAAACATTAGCCAGAGGTGGTGGTGCATGCCTGTAACCCAGCTACTCAGGAGGCTGACACAGGAGAATCGCTTGAACCCGGGAGGCGAAGGTTGCAGTGAGCCGAGATCGTGCCATTGCACTCCAGCCTGGGCAACAAGAGCAAAACTCTGTCTCAGAGAAAGGAAAAGAAGGGAAAGGGAAAGGGAAGAGAGATGAGACGAGACGAGATGAGACAAGACAATAAATCAATAGCAGGAATATACCTAGCGATTCCTCAAATATTTGGAAACTAATAACACATCTTTAATAGTTCATGGGTCAAAAAGTAATCAAAAGGAAAATTAGAAAGTATTTTAATTTAATGGAAATGAAGGCCCAAAATATCAAAACGTGTGGGAGCAAACCTAGAGCAGCACTTAGAAGAAAATTTATAGCATTAGATAACTACAGTAGATATGAAGAAAGTGCTCAAATCATTGACTTCAGCTTCTACTTTAAGAAACTATAAAAGAGCCGGGCGCGGTGGCTCAAGCCTGTAATCCCAGCACTGTGGGAGGCCGAGACGGGCGGATCACGAGGTCAGGAGATCGAGACCATCCTGGCTAACACGGTGAAACCCCATCTCTACTAAAAAATACAAAAAAAAAAAACACTAGCTGGGCAAGGTGGCGGGCGCCTGTGGTCCCAGCTACTTGGGAGGCTGAGGCAGGAGAATGGCGTAAACCTGGGAGGCGGAGCTTGCAGTGAGCTGAGATCCAGCCACTGCACTCCAGCCTGGGCGACAGAGCGAGACTCCGTCTCAAAAAAAAAAAAAAAAGAAAGAAACTATAAAAGAAAATTAAACCCAAAGCAAGCAGAAGAAAGAATATGGAAAGAAATCAATGGATCAGAAAACAGAATAGCCATAGAAAAAATAATGAAACCAAAAGCTCTCCTTGAGGTCAATAAAATTAGTAAATTTTAGCTGGACTGATCGAGGGAAAAAAAGCAAAGAGATACAAATTACCAACATGAGGAATGAGAGCAGGTGACATCATGACAGATCCTACAGATATTAAAAGAATAATAAGGGAATATTATGAACAACTTCATGGGAATAAATTTAACAACTTAGATAAAATGCACAGGCTCACTGAAAAACACCACCTAAACTCACTAAAAAAGAAAAAGATAACCTGAATAGTTAGAGAAATTAAACTTGTGGTTTAAAAGCTTTTCACAATGATCTAGCAATCACTTTCATTGGTATTTACCCAAATGGGTTGAAAACTTGTATTCACAGAGAAATCTGCCCATGAATCTTTATAGAAGCTTTATTCATAATTGCCAAAACTTGGAAGCAATCAAGATATTCCTCAGTAGGTGAATGGATAAACTGTGGTATATGCAAACAATAAATTATTATTCAGCACTAAAAAGAAATGAGCTATCAAGCCATGAAAAGACATGAAGAAAACATAAATGTTTATTACTAAATGAAAGAAGCCAATCTGAAAAGGCTACATACTATATGATTCTAACTATAAGATATTCTGGAAAAGGTAAAACTATGGAGATAGTAAAAAGACCAGTGGTGCCAAGGGTTAAGAGAGAGGAAGAGATGAATAGGTGGGGCACAGAGGATTTTTAGACTAGTAAAACTATTCTGTATAACACTATAATGGTAGATGCATGTGATTACATATTTGTGAAAACTGAAAAATGTACACCACCATGAATTAACTCTAATGAAAACTATGGACCTTGGGCGATGATGCTGTATCAGTGTAGGGCCATCAATTTTCACAAATCCATCACTCGGGGGGAGGATGCCGATAGTGGGGGAGGCTGTGCATGTATGGGGTCAAGAGATATATGGGAATTCTCTGTACTTTCTGCTTAATTTTGCTAGAAACATAAAACTGTTCTTAAAAATAAAGTCTATTTAAAAGAAAAAAAAAACTTTCCACAGAGAAAACGCCAGATCTAGGTGGCTCTACTGGTAATATCTACCAAATATTTAATAAAGACTCATACTAATTCTATACAAACTCTTCTAGAAAACTGAAAAGGAAGGAATACTTCTCAACTCATTTTGTGAGGGCAGTATTATGCTGATACCAAAACCAGACAAAACCTTCACAGGAAAAGAAAAATACGGATCAACATTCCCCATTATGAACACAGATGCAGAAATTCTAAACAAAATTTTAACAAATCAAATCCAACAATATAAAAAAAGATAATTAATTCATCATGACCAAGTGAGGTTTACCACAGGAATACAAGGTTGGTTTAATATTCAAAAATCAATGTAATTCTCTAGAGTAACAGACTAAAAAAGAAAAACCATATGATTATCTCAATAGATGCAGGAAAAGCATTTGATAAAACTCAAATATCCATTCCAGATTAAACTCTTAGTAAATGAGGAATACAAGGAAATTTCCTCAACCTGATAAAAAGGACATATATCATCCTTAATGAGTAAAGACCACTTTTCTTCTAAGATCAGTACCACACCAAGGATATCTGCTCTCATCACTTCTATCCAACATTGTACTAGAGGCTATAGCCCATGCAACAAGGCAAGAAAAAGAAACAATAGCATCCAGTTCAGAAAGAAACAAGACTGTCATTATTCACAGAGACATCATCATCTGTGTAGAAAATCCCACATATATTTGGCAAAAGATGTATAAGGCCTATACAATGCAAACTATGTAACATTACTAAATTAGAGAAGATCTACATACACGAGGTGATATACTGTGCTATGGGTCCTTAGTGTTATGAGTCCTTAATACATGGAGTTACATTGTGTTTCATGGTTCAGGTGATGCAGTATCATTAAAATGTCAATCCTCCCCAAATGGATCTACAGATTCAACACAATGACCATCAAAATCCCAGCAGACTTCTTTGGTAAAACTTAACAAGTTGATCCTAAAGTGCATATGGAAATGCCAAGGATTAGAATAGTCAGAACAATTTTGAAACAGAATAACAAACTTTAAGGACATACACTACCTAATTTCAAGAACAGTAGAAGGAGTGGAAGAGGAGGAAGGGATTGCAAAGAGATATGAAAAAACTTTTGGGGTGATGGATATGTTCATTATATTGAGATGGCGATGGTTTTACAGATACATACATATCAAATTGTTGACTTTAGTATGCACAGTTTATCATATGTAAATTACACCTCAATAATGCTGAAAATAATCTCATGCTGTCCTCGTGTCTTTTAACAGACACAGAAACTGAGACTCAGAGAAGCTAAGTGACTTGACCATGGTCACAAAGATAGAAACCCAGGTCCTTCTCACTCCAGAGCCCAAGCTCTTAAGCTTTAAGCCATACAAGTAGAAATGCTTTTCTACACACTTGTCATTCATCAAACAAGTATTGACAAGTATTGATCCTGTCATGTACCAGACACTGCTTACTCACTGCTTGCCATAAGGGATATAGCAATGACAGACGACGTCCTACCCTTGGCAAGCTTTACATACTGCTGAGCCCAGAGCCCTTCTCAGCTTGACTTATTAGCACTGCTTATTGCTTTTCTCCTTATTACATCCCTGACTTCTCTCAAAAATTAAGAAACAATTTGTGACTTTCTGCCATGTACCAGGCTCATTCTAGGCCCCCTCTTACACAATCTTCTTAACTATCATAACACTATGAGATGGGAATCATTTCCACTTTACAGAGAAGAAAACGGAGATACAGAAAGATAAGGGAACTTGCCTATGATCACACAGCTATAGAGTAGCAGAGCCAAGTTTCAAATGCAGACCTCCCTGCCTCCAAAACTTATGATTCTCTGATCCTCTCACTACCCCAAACTTCCTGGGATCACGCAGTTGTTCCCATGACAAGAGTTCAAACAAACCCTCTTTTCCTTGCAGACAAAAAAAATCCCAACCAGGCGCCAAGTCCCCATGGATGAAAACAGCTGTTCACCAAAGGCTCTGTTTTGTGTTATTAATTCACTTAAAAGGAAATTTGGTTTCTAACCAACACTAATGTCATATCCATGCTCAAGAAGGAAGAAAAAAAATGAGTTTCAAAGTTGCAAAGTGTTGGATCAAATGCGCTGCTGGCCTGTGTGTGTAGCCAGTTTAGACTCCTGCCCCAGTAGCCTCTCCCCACCCTTCAGGCAGGTCTTTTCCTGCAGCTCAGAGAGGAACTCTTATCTCCACCATGAAATGAACGGAGTTGAGGGAATTCCTTTTCTACTCTGTTTCCATTGTGACAAGAAATTGTTAAAACAGACCAATTCCTAGAAAATGTGCAAATAATAAATGTGAACTCAGAGCGGTAACAAATTAGACAGCTGTTTAGCCTTTGGGTGCTAAGTAACAACAGCTCTAATGAGTCGTATGCTGGGAGTCATCCTTTCTATGCCTTGGCCCCAACTTGTGGACACCAAGACTGCCCCTACTACCTAATCCAGTTTTCTGAACAAAGAAAGGCAGAGAGCATACAAGTGGAAAGGATTCAAGGGATTTCAGTATTATTACTATTGCTACATCCTAAATGTATTTGACAAATAATAAACAACATCAGGCACTGCATTAGGTCACAGGAGTCAGGGATGAAGAGTATTGGCATGATCTCTGCATTCCTGGAGTTCACAAACCAGGAGGGAGACAGACTTTGAACTCATAATTCAAACTTTTAAAAGTCGTAATATCTCAGTACGAGGGTGAAAAGTGCCATATGTAAGAAGTGCCACACGTATGAGGCGGCTATGAGAGGGAACATGAGAAGAAGGAGCACTGCCTCGGAGCTCTGACTGCTCGTCATCTCCCGGAGGCAGAGCAGAGCATTCCAGGCAGAAGGTACAACCTGTGCAGAGGTACTCAGACAGGAGTGAACACCAGGGAGGCTGTGGTGTGCACACAAAGTGGTGAACTGGAACAGGAGAGAGTCAGGAGGTCTGCTGCTGGCCTATTTCACAGAACCTGGGAGGCTGCATGAAGGTGGGGCTGCATGAGGGGGATCTGCATCCTAGAAGCAGTGGGGAGCCACAGAGGGCTCTAAACAGGGCAGGGAGGGACATGGTCAGACTTTGGCTTTAGAAAGATGTCTCTGGTTCCAAAGAGGAGGCTGGGGGATGGAACTTAATGTGGGGAGACGTGAAAAGGCTGCTGCCATCATTCAGAGGAGGGGTGGCAGTAGATTGGGCTAGGGTAGTGGAGCAGAGAGAAACGGTCTGAGAAAACTGCCCAGCATGTGACCTGAGAGAGAGGTTTTAATGATGTCAGTGAAACCGATCTCCACTTTACAATCGACTGCCTGCTGGCCACGGTATTCCCTCTCCGAGGGCCAAACACTGTGATTCCAAGGAGCAGCAAAGACACACAGGGTTTGTCCAACGTCCAACACTGACCTCGGCTTTCTGGAATGCCTGCTTCTTCAGAGCAGGCAAACAGCATCCAGACAAAAGGCCAGAGGGTCAGGTTCCTGGACCCACAGGCAGTGTTTTCCTGAACTGCAACGTGTCATGTGGCCTGGAGGAAACTGTGGACTTCTGCAGGGAGCCTTCCATGCCGGCAGGCCAGCCTTTCTGTAAACCAGAAAGGGACCCAACAGAGGCTGGTCAAGTCAAGCTCAAACAAGGTCTCAAGCTCCAGCTTGATACAGGGAAGGGTGAGATCGAATCCCTCTAGAGTAAGTGTCCACAGGAACATGTCTTTTATCTGAAGAATACCTCCTTTGTCCCAAAACATTTCTGCTAATGCTGCTCCCACCTCCTCATTCTAACCAGAACTGCCTTTTCCTTAAAACACACTTCAGAGGAACTTAGCAGGTTCCCTCCAGGGCCACAGACAATGAGGAAGAGGGAGAGGACCAGCAGGCCTACCCAGACCACCCCTGGCCTGCCTTCCACTAACACTGAGCACCTGGTCTGTGCCTCAAACCTAGGAGTAGATACTGGGGATGTTCTGGTTCCTCGCCTCCAAGGTCCACAGTCCAGACCCACAGCTTGTCTTCCGGGAGGCCCAAGCTGGGTCCTGACACCTCTACTTCCCCTCCATGCTGCTGTCTGCTCTCTCACCATGATGCTCCCTTGCCTGTAGCTCTGGCTTGAGTTTTCCCCTCCTCCCATTCTCCTGTTGTCACCTCCACACACTTCACTAAACTTCTCACTTCTGGGTGCCCCCACGCCTCAATCTCCTCTGCTCCACAAAGGCACCGCCATCATACCTTCAAGCACGGAGCCACCCCACCTCAAAGACCCTGAACTCTGAAATCTTCCCCCCTCCATTATTTCCTGGCTTCCCTCCCCTTCCCCTAACCAAATCTGTGCTTTGCCCTCTTCTTGACTTTTGGTCCTTCAGCGATGATGATGATGATGATAAGATGGGGTCTTGCTATGTCGCCCAGGCTGGCCTCAAACTCCTAGGCTCAAGTGGTCCTCCCACCGTGGCCTCCTGAGTCCTTCAGCCTTCTTTCAGGCCATCAGCTGTCTCTGGCCCTTCTGGCCTCCCTCCCTCCAAGCAAAACATTGCTGATCACCCTGCTTGACTTAAATAGGCCTCCTCCTACCTCCAGAGCCACTTTCTCTGCATCCTTCCTTGCCCCCTGTTCTTCCTTCTGCTCCCTAAGTAGACAGCCCACTTTTCTTCAGACACACCTACAGCCTGCTTCCTCTCATCTTGGCCCTCGCAGCAGCCTCACAACCAGTGTAACATCAGGCCCTGCCCTTCTCTCCAGTGTGACCACCTTGCCTCATGCAGACTACGGCAAAATCCTCCTAACTAGTCTCCCTGACTACAGTTTGTTCTGTCTCAGTTGAAATGAACGTCCTAAAACACAAATCTGTTCATGGTGCACCCCTTTTAAAATCCTTCAGAGGGCTGGGTATGGTGGCATACACCTGTAGTCCCAGCTACTTGGGAGGCTAAGGCAGGAGGATTGCTTCAGCCCAGGAGTTTGAGGCTACAGTGAGCTATGATCATGCCATTGCACTTTAGCCTGGGCAACATAGAAAGACTTTGTCTCTATTTTTTGTTTTTTTTAAAATATCTCAGTGAATGCCCAGGGCTAACAAGATAAAACTCAAACTCCTTAGTCAGGCACATCTAAGCCTCCCTTCCAAGCCTCATTGCCCTCTCCTGCCAACTCGAACTGTCTGGCCCAACCTGGCTCTCTTGACACGTGTCCATGCTCCTCAAAGATGCCAGGCCTTGTATGTGAAGGTTTCAGTGCAAGGCCTCCAAATCTCTCGCCCCCCCCCCCCCCCCCCCCCCCGCCAGGCTTGAGGCTCTTCCTTTCTTGCCACTTCCTTTGCAGCTGACCTCACCATTGGCCCTTGTATTTCCTGGCCACTCATCCTCTGGATTTTGGTCCTGATCTTGCAGGAGAGACCTAGATACACTTCTTCCTCCATGACAGACTTCCACTGTTCTCCAAACACCCACATGCAACTGAATCTTTCTGCTTTTGCAATGCTCTTGGCCACCCCGTTCTCCTGGCTTCCTTATTCAAACATCCCCTTCTGTGGGACATGCTCCTTGCCTTCCGCCCATCCCCACCGTCACTCTCTCCTTGATACGCTAGCCCCCCAACCCCTGAATACTTCTTGATTACTATTTATTTACACATCTGCCTGACTCAGGTTGGATTGTGCTGAGGTCCCCTTCATCACCTCTCCAGCATTTAGCACAGTAGATTGATGAATGAGTGAAGGCACGGCTGACTACTGGGAAATGTGACAGTGGGAATGCAACAATGTTGGCAGGGGCAGTGAGAACACTGGAAAAAACACGGCCACTTAGGAAAGCTTTCCACCTCACTGAAATTGGTACCCACTGCCCAATGCCCCAGCTGCCAGTCGGCAAGGGAATGAAACACTGACTTCTGGTAAGCCTTTGGCGTGTACCAATATCCCTGGCAATGATGCCCTGGCAGAGCACAGAACTGAGGGAAGGGCAGGTTCTCCTTTTCTTCTCTCAAGAACACCAGGCACCAAAAGCTAAGCACATCACCTGTCTTTTCAAAGACATTTTGCCTAAAATTCCCTTTCCAACTGCCCCCAACTCCCCAAATCACCAATAAGATATGATCTCTTTCAGCCTTCAAGGCCTAGTGATAATGTGCCAACCCCAAGACTGAGTGAGTTCCCCACATGATGTTTGCAGGGCCCCTAGGGCACCATGGTGTATGTCTTGTTCTAGACCTCAGTCTCCCAGCTATCCAGGGCACCAGGATATGGACCTACGTCTGAAGGATCCCAGGTACCATGCTCTTAAACACTCTGCCACTCAGGTATCACCTCCTCTGGGGCACTGGCTCCTGCACAGGCATCACTGAATATTCTGAGCAGCAACCTCCCATCTATAACCCACAGTGCCTATTCAAACTATACATTGGTGAAATGATAGCCACGTGTAACTAGGAACTTGCTTTGTACAGGCACCGTACTAAGTTCTTATATGCCCATTGTAAGGTAAAAGCTATGATTTCCACCCCCCCGCCAACTTTACACATGAGAAAATCGAGGCATAAAGAAAATACATGACTTGTCCTAAGTCTCCAAGCTAGACGGGTGAGGCTGGGACTCAACCTCAGCTTCATGAGATCAAAGTTCATGCTCTTCAAGCTGTGTGGCTTTAACAGACCCAGCAGCTCAGCTGTGACAGAACCCTGGGTTGAATAAAGCACAGGCTGTGCCCATTTTCAGCACATTCTAAAAATAGCAGTTTCCCCTTGATGCTGCTCCATGTTAAAACTAATGACAAAAAGAGTTCTGACATTTAGACCAGCCTCTGAGAACTGCTGCGCCTTCAATTCCATAGGCTGGGAACTGGGCATACTGACTGATTTGGCAAGGAGTTCTGGTAGAGACAAAACACTACCCTGAAAACATACCCTTTTAGAAGGCTGCTGCCACCAGGACCTTCAGACAGACCACCTTTATGATGCAGCCCCTGCCCCGAGCCCTTGCAGCCAGGAATCCACCCAGGAATCCACCCTGCAACCCAATCCACCACAGTGGCAATGGGGCTCTAGGCCACAACTTGTAAGTTCAACACAGCTGTGAGATATTATTGCTACAAAGCTATATCTGCATTAATACACCAATTTTTGATAAACTTGGTCACTCGTTAGAGTCACCAGGGGACAGGGTAGTTATGGTTCCATATTTGTAACTTCCATTTTCCTTACTCTCTGCCAATCCTTAACTCACCATCTGCCTGGCTTCCTCTAAGCCCTGAAATGATGTTCTTTGTGGTCCCCCGTGCAGAAACCAGCAGAAGTCATGAAAAGCCACAGCTCCACCCTCAGTTATCAACTGCATTTGGAAACGTGAATCTTCAAAAGGCTGAGCTCACCAGGAAATACCCTTGCTTTGTAGGAAGTGGTTACACCGCAAAACGGACACCCTGGTAATACCGCTCCTTTGATTGGCACACCCCCCCCGATTGGCAGTGTGCCTCAACACGGCCAGATAATGTTCTCCTGTGGCGCTTCCCCTATTCAGGCATCCATTCACCCTCCACTCATTCAACAAATATTTACTAGAACTGTGTTCCAGGTACTGGGATTATGACAGGGTATCTCAGTATGCAGACCCTCTAGAACCAAGTTAGCATAACCCTCCTTTTCTGTCCTGGTGCTTCCAAAGACCTTTAAGGGAAAAGTCCAGCGGGGAGGCCTACTTGGGTATATAAGTAGTAGGAAAGAGAGAAGACAAGCAGTAAAAGAACTAACTGCAAGAAAATGTTAAACTTTGACCAGCAGTGTACTGATTAGTAGTAATACTGCTGTGATCATTTTTAAATTATTTTACATATATATGATGGGATAATATAAAAAAGTAACTAATGTTGCTAGGAACCAAAATTGTCATTGTAAAATAAAATATATAAATATCAAGGGAATTAAGTAACAACTCTATAATGTTAGATTTGAATTAGAAAGATCAGTATTATATTTTTACAAGATAATGTAGTGTAACGAACAATCCTCAAATCTCAGATGCTTACAACAACATTTATTTCATGCTCATAGGTCTGTAGATGATGCAGCTCAGCTCAGCTCTGCCGGGTTGGCTTTGGCTTGTCTCAGGGTGGAATCTAGACTTCGAGTCAGTTCAGGTCAACTGTAATGTCCTCATGTGGGGACTGAAGATAAACAAGCAACAGTTACCGGTACATCATGGAGAAGGGAAGTTCCAAGACAGCTGGCCGAGGCTTGCCATGCCTCTCACCAGCTCAGCTCAGATCTGTACACTGCCATGCTGCCCACATTCCATGGGCAAAACCGAGTCACAGGGCCAAGCCCAAAGTCAATAGGGTGGAGAGATATACACCACCCACAGTGAAGGTATGACAAGGTGTGAGGAGAGAAGGAAGAATTATGGAGAAATAATATCATCTACCCTAACTATGAACTCATGACTCCTTCCTTTTAAAAAATAACTATTTACTACTTCTACTTCTGTCCATGGCAAAGGCCTAAAAGCAACGGCAACCCAGTAATACTGAGTAGTCTTCACCCAGATTATGGTTTCTAAATAATATTCCCCACTAAAAGAAACCCCCTGAAGGAATGCCTAATTCCAGGTCTGCAACAGAAAGCATACAACATAACACTGGGGAGCTTGTTGGGCCAAAAAGTATGGGAAGCGATCGAAAATGAATGGGATCATGTTAAAAAGACACAGGAGCCAACATAAAAGGGATCCTACTGGTCAAAGACAGGACAATTGGTATACCAAAAACAATGGTGACTACAACTGACTGAAACACACACAGGATGTATAATAAACATCCACGAGTTCATTATGATGGAGGAGAGAGACTGCTCACCAAAAACAAAAACAAAGCAGTTACACACCCACAAGTCACCATTAAAGGTAAGTGGGGCACCAGCTGTTTACTCGAAAATTGATAATTAAAAGGAAAGAATTAAATATGTACAAGTGGCCCTAGCTGATGAGGAAACATTCTTCTTAAGAATTTCAGCTATTAGAGTCAGGTGTGGCAGCTCATGCTTGTAATCTCAGCTACTGGGGAGGCTGAGGCAGGATAAACTGCTTGAGGCCACGAGTCCAAGACCAGCCTGGACAACACAGTGATATCATGTCTCTTCAAATATTTTTTTTAAATTAGCCAAGCATGGTGGCACACATATGTAGTCCTAGATACTCAGGAGGCTGAGGCAGAGGATGGCTTAAGCCCACAAGTTTGAGGCTGCAGAGAGCTATGTCCACACCACTGCATTAGAGCCTAGGTGACATAGCAAGACTCTGTCTCTGAAAAAGAAAAAAAGAAAAGAAAGAGAGAGAGAGAAAAGTCACCATTTTGCTAGGCCAAATAAAATACTCAATTCAGGCAAAGATCATTGACAGATGAAATAATTAGGTAAAAGGTAGATTGTGAACTTTACAATAAAGGAATAAAACAGTCACCACCTGAACCCATCAATAAATCTTCACATGACAAAGAGCAAAACAACTAGATGTCTCCTGATGTGATATGTGATACCAAGTACCCAGTACCACCTAGGACACATTCTTTCCAAAAAGACTGACCCAAAATCCAATCAAGCCTCTTGGGTTAACTTCTAGTTGAAAGAAAATAGGCAACAAGTGAACAAGTTAAGCCACCAAGAGGAAGCAGAATATTTACAATTTAGAATATTACACAGTGCAACTTTCAGTAAGTTAAGTGCATGAGGGAGGAGAGGGAGGATGGACTACACTAGAGTCAAAAGGAATTTGAGAAACATAACAACCAACCAAATGCAACGTACAGGCCCTGGAATTGTCACTGCTGTTAGTGGGTTTTGTTTGTTTTTGAGACAACTGGGGAAATTTGAAATTCCCCCAATTTGATCCTAAAGAATTATTGCTAATTTTGTTAGGTGTGAAAATGCTATTGTGATTATGGTAGAAAATAACTTTTTTTTTTTTTTTGAGATGGAGTCTTGCTCTGTCGCCCAGGCTGGAGTGAAGTGGCCGGATCTCAGCTCACTGCAAGCTCTGCCTCCCGGGTTCACGCCATTCTCCTGCCTCAGCCTCCTGAGTAGCTGGGACTACAGGCGCCCGCCACCACGCCTGGCTAGTTTTTTGTATTTTTTAGTAGAGACGGGGTTTCGCCGTGTTAGCCAGGATGGTCTCGATCTCCTGACCTCATGATCCACCCGTCTCGGCCTCCCAAAGTGCTGGGATTACAGGCTTGAGCCACTGCGCCCGGCCGAAAATAACTTTTTAAAGAGCTACATCTGAAGTTTGAAGGAGGGAAATAATAGGATGCTAGGCATTTGCTTTCAACGACTTCCAGGAATAAATAAAAAAAGAAAAAAAGAGGTAAATGAAGCAAATATGGCAATTGCTGGATCTAGGTAACAGGTATACAAAGGTTCATTTTACCACTCTTCCTATATAAATTCAGTATGTGTGTACACATATCTATTTAAAATTGTTAACAATAAGAAATGTTTAAAAAGAATAGGGCTGGGCGCATGGCTCACGCCTGTAATTACAGCACTTTGGGGGGCCAAGGCGGGCAGATCACCTGAGGTCAACAGGGCGAAACCCTGTCTCTACTAAAAACACAAAAATTAGCCAGCTGTGATGGGGGGGTTCCTGTAATCCCAGCTACTTGAGAAGCTGAGGCAGGAGAATTGTTTGAAACCGGGAGGAGAAGGTTGCAGTGAGCTGAGATCACGCCACTGCACTCCAGCCTGGGCAACAAGAGCGAAACTCCATCTCAAAAAAAAAAAAAAGAAGAAATATTTTAAAAGAATATGAAGGAGAGGAAGGGGAACTGAGAGGCAGGAAGATAGGAGAACAGCAGGGCAGGGGGCTGAGGCAGGAAGGCATGTATCCTAGGGCAAGCCAGAGACTGACACAAAGGGACACTGATGGGTGACAGCCATAGTCACAGCCGCTACAACAACAACAACAAAAGTAATAACAGCAGTAAACTCTGAACTCCTACTGCCAGGGTCCAAACCTTGCTCCCATTACATACCCACTCCCATTACCACCCAGCTCAGGCAGTTACATTACCTCTCTGTGCCTAAGTTTCTACATCTATAAATGAAATAATAATTGCATCTGCCGGGGTAAATTGAGGGTTAAATGAGGTAACACATATAAAGTCTTTAACCACTCAACAAAATGCCTGGTATGCACTACACATTCAAAAATGGTTGATGTTGTTTTACGAGGTGCCAGCCTCTGTGCTAAGTACTCTATATGCATTATCTCATTTCCTTCTCCAAATAACCCTATGAGGGATGTACTCTTACTATCCCCACTCTATGAACAAGGAAACTAAAACTCAGAGAGGTAACATGACTTACCCAAGGTCACATAGCTGGGGCACTGGCAAAGGCAGAACTGTGAAAGTTACGGAGTTAGACTACCTGTATTTGACCTTCTGACCTGAGGCCTGTGGTAAGCAGTCTCCAAGGGGTCCCCCACTTCCTACTTGCTGGTGTCCAGCTCTTGTATAGTGCCCCCCTTGGTGAAGAGGGCTGATCTGTGATACTAATAGAATACCTGTGAAAATGACAGTATGTGAATTCTGAGCCAGGTCATGAAAGTCATTGTTGGCTCCTGTCTTGTTCTCTCGGGTCACTCATTCTAGGAGAAGTCAACTGCCATGCCATGAGGACACTCAGTGGCTCTATGAACAGTTGCACATGGCAAGGAATGGAAGATTCCTGCCAACAGCCAGGCATTGTGCATGAGCCACCTTGGAAGCAGACTTTCCACCCCCAGTCAAACCTTCAGATGACTACAGTCCCAGCCAACGTCTGACTACAACCTCCTGAGAGACCCTAAGCCAGGACCACCCAGCTAAGCCACTCTTGGATTCTTCACCCACAGAGACTGAGACAGATAAATGCTTATTATTTTAAGCTGCTAAGTGTAGGAGTGATTTGTTACATAGCAATAGAGGACTACTACAGTAATCATGGACTAAGTTATAATACTTAACATGTCTGAGCTTTAGCTTCCTCATATATAAAACAAAGACAATAACAGCAGGTACATCATAAGATTGTGATGAAGATTAAATGAGACCCTACATCTAAGGAGCCTAGCCTAGAGCCCGTACACAGTAAATGCTCAGGAAAATGTAAACGGCCCAGGCTACCCAGCAACAGTCCACGTCAGCACCCACCGCTTTTCAAACTTGTGCACAGTGAGCCACTGGGCCTTCAGGGTTTAGGTCAGAGGGCTAGGGAGCCAAGCAAGGACAGAGAGGCAAGGGTCTGCATGGGCAAGGGTGTTGCCCACCACTCCAACACTGGGAGCTGCCCTCCAGACAAGCACCAGAAACTCAAGGACCCCCATGGCAGGGAGGGCTTTAGAAGCCTTTATGTTTAAATCTCCCCTACTCCTCCATGAATGCAAGTCTTCTTGGCCACACTCTCTGTGCATGCTAATCCCACTACCTGGAACATTCTTCTTCCAGAACCATCCCTAATACCATCCAAAAGTATCCAGGTCTCACCATAACTCCTTATAGCTTGTTCAAAGCATTTCAGATCTCCAAGGACAAAAATCATGTCCCTCAGGAACCTTCTTTTTTCAAGCTAAATACCCCCAGCTCCTCATTAATAAGCACAGAGTTGGCAAACAGCATGATGGGAAAGCAGAAACCTGAGCCAGGGTGGAAAAATGACCAGCTAGGAAATGGCTGATGCCTTCCAGGACAACTCCAGAAGTCCAAATCACCATATCTAAACCCAGCCAGGATCAATTATCCAGTTGTGAAGGATCTGAAGAGCCTAGGAAGGACTCATAAACTATATTGCTTACACAGTGGAGGCCTGGTAAGATGGCTGTTTCCACATCAAAAGAGGTAAGAGCCCACTGTGCAGCGCAGGCGTCGGGCTACACCCACATGCAACAGGGGCTGAGAGCTTGAGCTCTAGGCTCAGGGCTCAGACAGGCCTGGTTCAAGTCCTGGCCACAGGGTCCATGGTTAATATTCTTCTTCTTATCTCTGTGGGCTGAATTAAGGGTAATCTTAGTAACTAGGCAAGAAAAAATCTTTAGAAAATTAGGATTTCACAAAGCAAATTTCTGTCACTCTTACAATCACTATAAAAGACAACTAGAAATTTGAAAGTTAGGATTTCACAAAGAAAACTGCTATTGGTCTCAAAATCACTACATCCCTGGTTCTCATCCAACTGGAACCCCCGAGGGTGCCCAGTCAAGAGCAGATTCCTGAGTCCCACTCTAAACCTAAGCATTTAGAATCTCTAAGGATGAAGCCTAGGCATTTGTAATTTTTTTAAAATAATTCCCAAGTGGATTCTGATGCACAGCCAGGGTTGTAAGGCACTGGTCTACAAGTTTCCTGATCTCCTGGGAGCCTAGGTCACTCACAGCACCCATCTTGCTCTCAGACGCTGGCCTCTGCATACTTACAATTGTACTTTATTCATGCCCTTCCAACTCTGGGGTGGTCCAGCCACAACATGGCAAGCATCCCCAAGAGGAAAATTTTCAGTTTTCAGTCTGCTAACGATAATAACATCAGCAAAAAAGCTGGGGCAGCTCCCAGGGTGCTTCCTTTGACCACAGTTTTGACAATGAGGAACAAACTCTTCCATTTTTAGCTAACACATTATAGATCCAAAATGTTCAAGTTTGGGGTTTCTCCAGATACCTCAAAGCAACTAGTTCTGAATCCTCACTCTGCCTCAGAATTACCTGGGAAACTTTTACAAAATAGGGCTGATTAAGTTTCAGACTCCCATCAAGAGATTCAAGTTCAGATTCAGTGGTCTGTGGGGGATTGTGGGGGAGTGTGGGGGAGGGGCTCTGGGTACCCCCATGTTTCCAAGACTGTCCAGGTGATTCTGATGTGCAGCCACAATTAAGAACCACCGCTACAAGCTACAGTCTTGAAAACAAAACATCTCCACTCTAACATCTTGTCACAACTTGAACTAAGATATGTATTGATGAGGTACCCTCCAAACTGCAGCGCCCTGAGGTTCTTGGTCTGGCCTTGGTTATGCCTCTGAAGAGGAAGAAGCCCCCACCCACTTCCCTCCTTCCAGCAGCCTGGCAATGATTCCAGCCTCCTGGGCACATGCAGGTTCAGGGCTCACAGCAGCTGGGCTGCCCTCCTTGATGTTCGGATGAAGAATAAAGCCCTAAATGTCTAAACTGCTCCAGATCAGAGCTAAGCAGAGAATATAATCAGAAATAGCTTCAGTTGAGAACCAAGGCAACCATCACACACCTATTCTACCAAAAGGCTCCATGAGGCAGTGATTTGATGTTGTTTTTTTATTAGAAAGAATGGATCATACCACATTAGAACAAAACAGAAAAAGAATGGAAGTCAGCCAATTCAAAGAAAGCAAACAAAGCTCTGTTCTCCAACCCTAATGAACACAACACACACAGACACAAGCAGACACACACACACAATAATACAATAATACAAATAACTGCCACGTCTTCACATAAATGCTGAACAAAGCTAGTGGTACTAGTTTCCTCCTACTCTTCAATAGACTAGGTGCCAGCTCTCAGAAGGCTTGAACACTGTGACTTTGTGTTAAGATATGCTCTTTGTCAAAGTCTAAACAGTCACAGTTCTGTAAGAAGAAATGCATTAAGTTAAGAGTATTCTGGAATTCACACCCTAATTGCAGCACTTTTTGATCTATCTCCGCAACCACACTCCTCTCCTCTTAAGTCTGAACCTCACTCACAAGGCTGGGTCCCTCAGTGTTTGCCCATGTTGACCACATACTCTTGGCCTTAGGTGACTGGATCAGCACTGGACACACGACTATGCTGGCCTGGACTGAAATTTGCTGGTCCCAGTCTGGGGTGGTGACTTAAATGGAGATTATGTAAACGTGGGCCCTTTGGAAAGGCCAAATCAGGTCAAATCAGACAAGAAAGCAGGAGAGAGAAGGAGAGGTAAAAGTAGAGCAGGAAGTAGGCACTGCCTGTGTCCTGGTGGCTCTCTGGGCGCCTGAACTCACTCCATGAATTCTGTAAAGTGCCCCTTTATCCTTGTAATAAATTCCTCTTCAGCCTATTCAGCTACCTTTTTTTTTTTTTTTTTTTTTTTTTGAGACAGAGTCTCGCTCTTTTGTCCAGTCTGGAGTGCAATGGCACGATTATGGCTCGCTGCAACCTTCACCTCCTGGGTTCAAGCAATTCTCCTGCCTCAGTCTCCCTATTCAGCCACTTTGAAATAGATTTTTGTTTACCTGATCTCACGCGCACATACATACACACACCCTGGGTAAAATAACCAAAACGTTGTTATCAATTGCCAAACATTTCCAGGAATTTTTTTAATACCAAAATCAACTGTTTACACTTCATTGAATATGCTGTTTCTAAAAATGTACATATGCTTTTTTTTTTTTTTTTTTGGACACTATTTTGCTCAGGCTGGTCTCAAACCCCTGGTCTCAAGCAATCCTCCTACCTAGGCCTCCCAAAGTGCTGGGATTACAGGTGTGAGCCACCACACCTGACCAATATATGCTTTCGATGTAAATATGTACGTTTGCTATGGCAACTGGTTTCAAAAACAGAAACAAGGCAACCACCAGAATTTGGGATCAACAAGAGAACTTTCTAGAAAAATGTTCCCTCACATCACTTCTTGAAAGTAAACATTTTCAGCAGGAGGAGCCCAGGAAAAGGAATGAGGGTGTCAAGACCTGACTCTCAGGTGTGGAGTCCTGTGGGTACCAACTGCTCCCAGCCCTGCCAGAGTAGCCCAAACAGGAGACATTCTCTGGAAAATCCAAATACTGGGCTCAAAAACAAGAGCACCATCAAGAATACAATGAGGTTTAAATAGATAACATGCATTTATAGAGCCCTCAAGAGAGAAACTGAGAAACGGAGTCACTCTTAACAGTGGCTGACTAAATCCTCGCTGCCCACCCACAGCATTAATAGAAGAGTATAAAGACAAAGTACAGACCTCCGGCTGGATAGCTTTAAACACAGGTATATCCATTAAAGTAATCTGGCTCTGCAACAAAAGAGAATCAATTTTAGAAAATACTGTGCATCAAAGATAACTGTCATGTTACTTTATACAGAGTCATATATATTCATAAAAATTATACTTTCCGCTTTGAGATAAAAAACAAGACAGCATACAGTAAAAAATTGGATATATTTCTGAAATGCCTCTCCCATCCCTTCCCCCTCTTCATAAATCCTGATCCACACCCTTGTTTCTTGAATGTGAGATGAACTTTCAATTTAGGAATTGATAAAAGCTGTTTGGAGGGTGGGCGTGGGAGAAAAGGGAACAGTTTTATTTGGAAATTTTCATACTATTTGAATTTTTATTTCAAGCATGAACTATTTTTGTAATTTTTAAAAGTTGTAGAAACAATATTCAAAATTAGAATGCTAAACAGAAACACTATTACTATAAATTCATTTTAAAGTTGTGGCTTATAGAAATTATATTTTTCTTCTGAAGTCACTGATACTGTCCCTAAATTATATGGTACAGTGCTATTCAAGATGCACCCACAGACCAGCACGGGACCACAAACTGTTTATTCCACCAGCCCACAATGAGAGAAGTACAGAAGCTGAGAGCAAGCATTTGGAACTTGCATAGCAATTTTTTACATGACCATGACATTTCCATTATATATATTTTAAGTATCTGTCCTCAAATTATTGGAAATGGAAAAAACTAGTACTTCATCACAGCCAGCTTTAAGAGGCAGCAATGTCATCAATAGAGAAGACACACATCAGGTTAAAAGCCTGCACCCATCGTAAGAACCTCATCTGGTGACAGTAAGAGGAAGCATCATGCTGACCATTTTTCAGACCAAGGCATGAACGGAACTGACTTCACATGATCCACCTACCTCCGTGTCACATGGGATGCCAGATGTCAGTTAAGAGATGTCTCTGTGACACGCCAGGGAGAGGAGAGCTGAAGGCTTTTGGATGCCTTTAATGTGAGAAGACACTCTGTCCATTGAACACAGGCCATCCAGGATGACATGATACAGGGAACAAATGGGCTCTGGAGTCTACAGGGCTTGGGTGTGTGTCTGGACACTGTCACTAAACAGCAATGTTCTCTTTGACACACAATCTCTCTCAGTCAGGTACCACATCTAGAAAATGACAATAATCCCTATTTTATGGGATCTTGGTGAAAATTCAAGACAAGAGGTAGCATTCCTGGCACCTGACAGATGCTCAATAAATACATAAGCGAGTGTGTTTATGTGTGTATATCTGAGTGTGTGTGTGTGAGTATATGGTGTGTGTTACTAAGTGTGTAAATGTATGTGTGAGTGTGTACATGTGTGCGTATGAAAGTGTGAGTATGTGTGTGTGAGAGAGAGAATGTGTGTGTGTGTGTGTGTGTGTGTGTGTGTGTCTCAAAACGGAAGCCACAAAGATGGGCTCATGTACTGGCATGTGAACTTACTGTTCCTGACCAATACATAAGCTAGCAAATAAGGGACCATTAATTTGGTTGAATATCCATGCACTGAGGTTGCTCTAAAGCACATGTTAAAAATCCACGGAGCCAGTAAAAACCCTTGTATTAAGAATATATTGGAGAAAAATGGCAAATACACTCGAAGGTGGTCCAAGGTCACTGGGTTCCTGAGAAGCATGGGATACCGGCCAAAGCAGACCATCCTCAGGCAGAGTGGAGAAGAAAACATGCAGCTGGCTTCAGTGGAGAGCCTCTTTGTCCTCTCCCAGGAGCTAGCGTTCCCCATGGAAACAGGGGTGAAATGCTGCCACTAATGGAAGCCTGGCTGAGAAGTGGGAGACAGGACCAAGAATAAGGAAGCACTGGAGCAGAATCTGAGCTCTTCTGCCTCCGGGTTCCACCCAATACCTCTTGATGTCAAGGGGACTCTTGACATCAGCATAATGTATCTGGCCCTCATAATCTGAGTGTTGAGTGGCTAGGAAGCCCTGAAGGCCTATAGGTCTGTGTTTGGCCTAGAGCTACATGGCTCAAAGCTATGTCCTGAGCAGTGCAAACAGACTGGCATTTCTTCTGCCAGATCCATCAAGATTGTTAGCCAAGTGCTTCTCATATTTGGATTAAGTCTGCCATCCTAGGGAACAGAAAGGCCTTGTAAAGACAGGAGATTTGAACTGAAAGCTCAGAGGGCCTTGGAAATCTCCCCTGCAGTTCAAGTTAACACCCTATCCGGGAGAACCGGCAGGATGTTTGCAATGTCATTTAGGAAAAGAACCAAAAGTCTGCTAATGTGAAAATGAGAAAACTTCCTTTCCATCCTGCCACCAGTTCTAGGGTTTGCTACTGAATTTCCAGATGATTTATTAAAGCAGTGACCTTACATTTCACATTTTTCAGATAGTCCAGGTTTCAAATACTCTGCTCTCTGCTCAGACCATAAGTCAGAAAATGTGTTCAGGTGTTTTATTCAAAACAAACAACAACAGAGGTCACCAGACTTAGACTAGCTAGTCCAAAATACATAATGAGGTTTCAGAAGAATCTCTCCTACTTCTACCCTTTCGGTTCTGATTAAAAAAGACACAGTGTCTAGAGTGAGGATATTTTGATATAAGATACTTATAAAGATCATCAGATTATCAATTTCATGCCATTTTACTACAAAGGCAAACATATGTTAAAGAGGTTGCTGATGAGTAATCCTTCCCCAGAAGATTGAACCCTCAAGGCCACTCAGTTTTACCAAAAAGGGGGTGGGAAGAATGGGTATGGGGGTGTGGTAAGAGGTGAGGTCAGGTCCTGTCACACTTCGGAGCCAGCTCTCAGGACCACCTCAGGGCCCTGTCCCTCCCTCAGGAGAGGTACCTTGGTTTCCCAGAGAGAAAAGGCATTTTCTAGGGGTATGTTACAGACTCAACAGAAACATGAGACAAGGAGCCTCCCACTCTTGCTTCCAAGCAGCAAATCCGGCCAGTAGTGGGGCTGAGCGAGAACACTCATAAGTCTCTTAATGGCCTATCCTTATTTCGAGAAAAAAAGCGTTAACATAGGATGTTCAGTGAAGTCAGTCACCTGGCAACGGCTTCCTTAAGCCTAGTCCATTCTCCCATCTCCTCCTTCCTCCTAGTCCAGGGCCCTCTAAAAAGCCAGGCTTTTAAGGGAAATGCCCGATCTCCACACATCACTTCTGTAGAGATGAATACCACAGGGTGGAGAGATCTACTGGAGCACTTCACGATGGGACTCTAACAGAATGGTGCTATTATGTGGATAAATGAAAGCTACTTGGTTAGCCAAAAAGGGGGAAAAAAAAGGTTTTTTGCACATGTTAAATGTAGTATTTCTCCTAACAGTGGCTGACTAAATCCTCTCTTCCCAGCCTCAGCCTTAGTGTAAGGGTCTTCCAGACCCCAAATAAACAAACAAAAAAAAACTGTTGGCTTTACCCCACTCCACCAAGGCATGGCCAGGAGGGCTCACCGAACGAAGAGTAATCAGCTCCAAACATCCATTCCTGCTTTGACTCACAGAACCACAGAAAGCCCGTGTCTGGCAATTTTAGAAAAGAGTCGGGGATGGGCCTAGGAACTGTTCTGTTCCTTTTGAAAATTAATCTAGCAGTAACTTATTTAAAGCTTTGTAAACTTTTTATTTTTAAAAAATGTCAAACTAGGCTGGGCACAGTGATTCACACCTGTAATCTCAGCATTTTGGGAGGCCGAGGCTGGCGGATCACTTGAGGTCAGGAGTTCGAGACCAGCCTGGCCAACGTGGTGAAACCCTGTCTCTAATACAACATACAAAAATTAGCTGGGCGTGGTGGTGCATGCCTGTAATCCCAGCTGCTCAGGAGGCTGAGGGAGGAGAATTGCTTGAACCCAGGAAGAGGAGGTTGCAGTGAGCTGAAATCGCACTACTGCACTCCAGCCTGGGAGTGAGATTCTGTCTCAAAAAACAAAAAACAAAAAAACTAAAAAAAAAAAAAAAAAAGTCAAATCTACAAAAAAAGTCACAAAGACAAACTCTGTATGACTCCACTTACATGAGGTAACTAGAAGAGTCAAAATCAGGGAGACAGAATGTAGAATAGTGGTTGCTGGGGATTGGGAGGAGGGGGAATGGGGAGTTGTTTAATGGATACAGAGTTTCCATTTTGCAAGATGAGAACGGTTTTGGAGATTGGTTGCATAACACTGTGAATGTACTTAACACTGCTGAATTGTATAATGAAAAATAGTTAAGATAGTAAATTTTATATTATGTATATTTTACCACAATCAAAACGAAAAAAGAACCACCCCAGAAGTTCTTCAATATGCCTTGTCCCAATCACAAGTCTCTCTCCCACCAAAAGTAACCATTATTCTGACTTTCTTCAGGTTTTTTAAATAATTTAATCACTCAAGTATATACACCTACACATCACAAGGTAGTCCTGTCCACTTTTTAAAAATCTGGAGAAGTGCTATCTACCTGCCTACCTATCTATCTATTTTAGAGACAGGGTCTTACTTGCTGTCCAGGCTTGGGTGCAGTGGTGTGATCACAGCTAGTGAGCTAACCTCGAACTTCCGGGTTCCACTGATCACTCCTGCCTCAGCCTCCTGAGAAGCTACAACTACAGGTATAAGCCACCATGCCCAGCTAACTTTTTAATTTTTTTGTAGAGATGGAGTCTAGCTCTGTGGCCCAGGCTGATCTCTAACTCCTGGCCTCAAACAACAATCCTCCCACCACCACCTCCCAAAGCGCTGGGATTATAGATGTAAGCCACCATGCCCAACCTGATACGTACTTTTTTTTTTTTTTTTTTGAGATGGAGTCTCACTCTGTCACCCAGGTTGGAGTGCAGTGGCGCAATCTCCATTCACTGCAACCTCCACCTCCCGGGTTCAAGTGATTCTCCTGCCTCAGCCTCCTGAGTAGCTGGGACTACAGGTGTGTGCTACCATGCCTGGCTAATTTTTGTATTTTTAGTAGAGACGGGGTTTCACCGTATTGGCCAGGCTGGTCTCAAACTCCTGACCTTGTGATCCACCCACCTCGGCCTCCCAAAGTGTTGGGATCACAGGCGTGAGCCACCACACCAGCTGATATGTACTTTTTAAATCTCTTTTAATCTACAAATATTCTCTCCATCCCTTTATATTCCTTGTAATACATCTGCTGAAGAATCCAAGCCATCTGACCTACACAGTTCTCCATACTTATGGAGCGGGTCAACGTGTTCTTCCTTTCTTGGTGTGTCTGCAAATCAGCAGCTGGACTCAGGGACTTCATCAGACACAGGTTCATCCCTTTGGCAAGACCACAGGTGGCAGCATACTGCTTCATCAGGAGGCACATGATGGCTCTCCTTTTGTAATGTTAGTGGCTACTGATGCTCACTGCTTAGATATTTTCATTCACTGGGGTTACAAAATGATGATATTCCAATTCTTTCATTTCTTTTCCTTTTATTAACTGAACCAATTTAATAGACACTTTCCCTCATCTACTGTTTGGTTATCCAGTGTAGTTAGTTCAAAAGTAAAAGGCAGAACAAATGCTTGATTCCTTCCTTATATTTATCAGTTTTTAAGATGATAAACTGCCCTCCTATTATCATCCAAAGTGACCCATTGCTTGATGAGTTTCAATCATTTGCAATTATTATCCTTTTGAAGCTCAAATTGTGCCATGACGGGGCAATGGGAGCTACTTCTAGCTAGCTCTTGAGTCCTTTTGCCACGGACCCTCCTATTCCTTTACAGCTTCCTCACTGGGTACTGAGAAGATGCACCAGGCTCATCTTGAACATGTCCTTTCCTAGACTTGGAATCAACCAGTTCTCCAGAAGCCATGGGTTCTTTTAGTACAAAATGCTATTTCAAGACCACAATGCAGAATTCATACTAATATTTCCAATTCAAAGTCAGGACATTTTTTAAAACTTACTTAACCTCTTCTGTATTATATCTGTATCTCCTTTCTTCTATTTTGAAAATCTTGGTCTCATGGACACAGAGTATATACTAAGATTCCAGCATCCCATAAGTTTTCATTTACTTTATCCTACAGTCATACTATATCTACCATCTGGGCATACATTCATTACAAACTATACCCTCTACCTTTAACCCTCATTCAGTCTTAATTCCACAAGTAATTGCATGTTTACTGCTCTCTACCTGTCTTTATAGCAATGGTTCTGTAACTATGTCTAAGACTCATTCTCTCATAGACTCCTCAGGAAGGGCTCAGGGGAAGAAGATTCTGAGGCCTTGCACGTTCACAACAGTCTGTGTCCTTTATACTTTAAAGTCAGTTTTGCTGGATATATTATAAAGTCTTTGGCTCACTTTTTTTTCTTTCTTTATTTAATTATGTAGTTCTATTTCCTTTTGGCAAAAACATGTTTCTGTCAAAAAAGACTGATGGTAATCTAATCATTTCCTGTATATGTCATTTGCCGTTTTTGCCTAAATGCCCAAATAATTTTTTTTTCCTTTAAAATCCAGTAATTTGCAAAGAATACGTCTTTACAAACGTAAAGTATTGACCATTTGGGGTTGACATTCTCGGCTTCATGGTGTGCTCTTTCAACATGCAGTTTCAAATCTTTTTTTTTTTTTAATTTCATGAACATTTTCCTAAATTTTAGTTTTAATTATTTGTGAAGTTCCCTTGCCTTTTTGTTCCCTGCTTTCAGGATTTCCTATTATCTGTATGTTGGATGTTCTTTGCCTATCATGAATATTTGTCACTTTTCCCCAAAGTCTTTTTCTTTCTTCATTTATTTTCATGTGAAAAAGTTTATTCCCTTAGGCATTTTCTGTTATGTGTATGTGTTCCTGTGTTCCTTCTAGTTCAATCTTCATTTCCAACAGAATTCTTTTATTTTTAAGTCTTTCCTAAGTTCTGTCATCTCATTTCTGAGATTTTCATATTTCTGAATTATATTCTTCATGCATGATCTTAACATCTCTTAGCTCATCTTAAAATAAACAGTTACAGGTTTTGTCTGTTTTTTGGCATGCTCTCATTGTCTATAGGGATTCTTGTCTCTTTTTTTGTATAATAACTTTGAATGAGATTTGACAGCAATAATTTCCTGTTGCTTATTTTCATGCAAAATTCGTTTTCCTGAGCTTTTAGAGGGCAATATGGTTCAGAGTACCTTTTGTAACTTCACACAGCTGTGTTTTTAGTTTGCTTTCATGTAGCGCTCAACACTACGGCCACTATTTCTTAAGATTTTCTCTCTCTCTCTCTCTCTCTCTCTCACACACACACACACACACACACACACACACACTTAGATCATCTTTTGCCACAACCATCTCTATCCTTTCTGATCATTTTGACTCCACTCCATACTGAATTTCTTAGGTATGCAGCATCATTCTAGAAGAGACCCCCAGTTGCCTGGTTTCAAGAGGTCATAATGGCTATTCCACAGATCCCTTCTACTCACCCATTATTTGAATAGTCAAAATCCCTGCCAATTTCAACTGCTATTCCCACCCTAATGCACTGAACTTTCTAGCAAATATCTATTGGCAACTTTGGGATTCTCCTATTCTCAAGTCTATCAAATACCCCAGTGCTTATTCTGCTTTCTCCTCTACAGATGCTGATACCCTGAAGGTCTTGTGGATGTTGGTGGTATACATTGTGTATACATATACCACTTGTATTTTGGGGGTGATGAGGATAACTTGTCACCTAGGTTTACTACAATTGTGTTCACGGGTTTCAGGGTTCATAGTGGGGCAGTGGGGAAATGCGGATTAAGAGAGAATTTATTTTTTTTTTTTTTGAGACGGAGTCTTGCTGTGTCTCCTGGGCTGGAGTGCAGTGGCCGGATCTCAGCTCACTGCAAGCTCCACCTCCCGGGTTTTACGCCATTCTCCTGCCTCAGCCTCCGGAGTTGCTGGGACTACAGGCGCCCGCCACCTCGCCCGGCTAGTTTTTTTTTTGTATTTTTAGTAGAGACGGGGTTTCACCATGTTAGCCAGGATGGTCTCGATCTCCTGACCTCATGATCCGCCCATCTCGGCCTCCCAAAGTGCTGGGATTACAGGCTTGAGCCACCGCGCCCGGCCTAAGAGAGAATTTAAAAATATGCTACTGCCACCACCATCTTCCCAGAATCAAATAATTCTTTCAGTGGGTTTTCATGTCTGGGTTTTTTCTTTCACTAGACAGGAAACTAAAATGCCAGTTGGTCTGGTTCAATTCTAACACCTAGGCACTCCAGTGCTTTCCCAGAGGCCAAAGACTCCAGAGACCTGGTTTCACATGTAAGCTAAAGACACACTAGCTCCAGCAGAGACAGCCAAAGTTTCAGCACTGCATTCTCAAAAAGTATTCACCATCCTTCCCTACAGTCTTCCCAGCCTCAGAAAGGCAGCCTGAAGCAAGCCAAGCAATACCCTACGGCTGAGGCTAGAAAACCAGGCTCTGAGTCTCACCAAGGAGTCCTGTTAGGCAATGTTTTCCTATGATGCAGTCTAACTCTCTGCCATTCCACAGAGTAAACAGCTATAAAGGGATTTTTAAGCCTCATTATTGCTTCTTTCATAAAGCTAAAAAACATGACTCTTAAAAGTACAAGTAAACATACATAAATAGAACATAGAAGCTAGGCCATCAGACTGCGAGACCCATGAAGTCCTCTAAAGGAGAGACAATACAGCTTTGTGGCTAAGAGTACGGACTCTAGTGTTACACTGTCCAATATGGTGGCCACTACCCACATGTGGCTACTGAGCATCTGAAATGTTGCTAGCACTATAAAGTAAAAACTATACTTTGGAGCCAGGTACAGTGGCACAAGCCTATAGTCTGAGCTATTCGGGAGGCTGAGGCAGGAAGACGACTTGAGCCCAGCAGTTCAAGGCACTGCACTGTGGTGTAACTGCACCCGTGAATAGCCACTGCACTCTAGCCTGGGCAACAGAGTGAGACCTTGTTTCTTACACATATACACGTTGGATTTTGAAGACTTAGTTTGAAAAAAAAAGAATATGAAGTATCTTAATAATTTTATATAGCTTGTATTTTGAAATAGTAATATTTTTGGATATATATGGTTAAATAAAACATATTATTACAAGTAATTTCACTTCTTTTATTTTTTAATGTAGTTACTAGAAATTTTTTTTTTCTTTTTTGAGATGGAGTTTCGCTCTTGCTGCCCAGGCTGGAGTGCAACGGCGCGATCTCGGCTCACTGCAACCTCCGCTTCCCGGGTTCAAGCGATTCTCCTGCCTCAGCCTCCCAAGTAGCTGGGATTACAGGCATGCACCATCACGTCCAGTTAATTTTATATTTTTAATAGAGACGGGGTTTCTCCATGTTGATCAAACTGGTCTCGAACTCCTGACCTCAGGTGATGCACCTGCCTCAGTCTGCCAAAGTGCTGGGATTACAGGCATAAGCCACCATGCCCGGCCGATTACTAGAAAATTTTAAATTGTATACGTAGCTTACATTGTATTTCTATTGGAAATCACTGGTCTACAGTGTCAAACAGCCCTGGTTTTAATCCCAGCTGTGCCATGTACTACCTGTGTGAAGAGACAACTTTCTTCTCTAAGTGTTGACTGACTTATCAGTAAATTGGGAATAATAATTATACCTAATTTATAAGGCTGTTATGAAAAGTAAATTAGATAAAGCATGTAAAACATTTAGCACAAGACCTAGACATAATCAGTGTTCAAAAATAAGAGTTGCTCTTAATATTACTTCCTAGCATTACACAGGTAATTAGGAGATGAGAGTTTCAGACCTGGCTCTGCCAATACTTGGCTATATAATCCATGTAAGAAAATTAATCTGTTGGATCCTTACTTTATCAGAAAATTGGGAGCTAATGATATGCCTCATTGAGTTGTCGTAAGAATTGAACTCTTCGCCAGGTGCGGTGGCTCATGCCTGTAATCCCAGCACTGTGGGAGGCCAAGGCGAACAGATCATGAGACCAGGAGATTGAGACCATCCTGACCAACATGGTGAAACCCTATCTCTACTAAAAATGCAAAAATTAGCTGGGCATGGTGGTATGTGCCTGTAATCCCAGCTACTCAGGAGGCTGAGGCAGGAGAATCACTTGAACCTAGGAGGCAGAGGTTTCAGTGAGCCAAGATTGCACTCCAACCTGGTGACAGAGCGAGACTCCACCTCAAAAAAAAAAAAAGAATTGAACTCTTTCAGGCAATGCATATTTACTGAGCACCTACTATGAGCCAGTAATTTTTTTGGACACTGGGAAAAAATGCAGTGAACAAGTCAGATAAGTTCCTGTCCTTAGAAAGTTTATATTCCAGTGGAAGAGATATGAAATAAAAATTTATTATTATATAGGCCAGGAGTGGTGGCTCACGCCTGCAATCCCAGCACTTTGGGAGGCTGAGGTGGAGTCCAAGAACTGGAGACCAGCCACAGCAACACAGTGAGATCACATCTCTACTAAAAATCAAAAAAATTAGCAGGGCATGGTGGTGTGCACCTGTAGCCCCAGCACTTTGGGAGGCTGAGGAGGGAGGATCACTTGAGCCAGGGAGATTGAGGCTGTAGTGAGCTGTGACTGTGCCACTGCACTCCAGCCTGAGTGATGAAATGAGATGCTGTCTTGAAGAAAAAAATAAATTATTATTCTATAATGTAATGTTGGGTAGTAATAAGAGTTATGAAGAAAAACAGAGCAGAGTTAAGGAGAAAGATAATGATGGAAAGATGCTACTTTAGCCCAGTGGAAGTCCCAAGGACAGACATTTGAACACAGAGTGAGCAGACAACTAAGGAAGAGCCATGAAGACTGAAAAAAGGACAGAGGACGCAGGTGAGCCTGGGGAAGAAAGAGAGTGGGAGAGCACGGAGGTAGGGGCAGAAGAGGAGGCTTGGCCAGACCACAGAGAGTACTGGAGGCCTCAGGAGGAACTCTGGGTCTCATTCTAGTAGGAGGGAGCCACTAGAGAGTCTGAAGGTTTTAAAATGATCCCTTAGACACACAGAAGGAGATGACGCATGTGCCAGGCTCAGTGTGGCCTGGCACAAAGTAAACATAGAAGAAGACAATGATGGCAGAGCAATGACATGGGGCCCAGCTACTTCCCTTGGCACCCAGGAGGACAAGAAACCTCTTTTACCAAAGAGGGTAGAGAGGACGTGGGTATGGGTTGGAAACACTTCTTCTGGAGAGAAGTTCAACGCTTGGACAACACTCACAATCAGATTTGAGGTCACCCCAGAGTCAATATTCTCCCTCTACCGTCAAGGTACAAAAGGAGGAAAATAAGTCATGGCAAAAGAAGGAGCCAACACTGCTCCACCACAAGGGACCGTCCCTTAGTTAGACCAGGAGCAACACACTGTTTGAAGATACATCTTTTTTTAATTTATATTTTTTAAATTGCCCAAATAATATTGTTTATCATTGTAGAAAACGGTTATTATAAAAATGCAGAAAGTATACATAAACAAATAGAAAAATTAAATTCCAATGACCTGGAATCTATGACCAAATACTACAGTAAATAATATGTTTGGCTATATAGATCCAGATATTTATGAATATGTAAACAAAAAATCTAGACCTCATGCAAATACATGTTATATGTGTGTTATACATGCTTTTTTTTTTTTGTGAGACACGGTCTTACTCTGTCACCCAGACTGGAATGTAGTTGCATGATCACAGCTCACCACAGCTTCAACTTCCCAGGCTCAAGCAATCCTCTCACCTCAGTCTCCTGAGTAGCTGGGACTACAAGTGTGTGCCACCACACCTGGCTTATTTTTTTATTTCCAATTTTTGGAGAGGCAGTCTCCCTATGTTGCCCAGGCTGGTCTCGAATTTCTGGGCTCAAGCCATCCTCCTACCTCAGCCTCCCACAGTGCTGGGATTATAGGCGTGAGCCATCTCGCCCAGCCTGTACATGCATTTTTAAAATTGCATGTTCTCCACAAACTGTGCTTTAGTCTTCTGCTCCTTTCATTTTTATATATATAGCGTACAGCCTTCCAGGGCAGTTAATTTCAGGACAGCACCCTTTTTAATGCTGCATTGTATTTCATAAAGGGTGGTACATACTTTACTCAACACACCCCTCTTGTTGGGCATATAGAAGGTTTCCAATCTGAGCCAAAAGCCTAAGTGATGGCTCCCTCTAGTGCCCTGTTGTGGTGCCCAGCCACCCACACCAGCTCTGTTTCACTTACAGCAAACTCCTCTGGGGTCACTTTCAAGACATCGAAGACAACGGCATCATAGCTCTTGCTGGCATAGTCGCAGCTCTGGCCCTCCAGAGAGTCCGAGCTGCTGCTGCCCTGTGGAGAGCAGGGAGAGATGGTGTTAACTGAATGATCTGACTTGGAATCACTGCCTCCCAAACCTCCTCGGAATTGAGGATGGGAGAGCAATAGAATAGTACAATAAAAACAGCTTCTATTGATTAGAGCTTTACCCCAGTCCAGGCACTGTGTTAAGCACTGCATGTGTATCATCTTATTTCCTTCCCATGTGTGCCCTATGAATACACATTATTATTGTTCCCATTTTATAGATAAGGAAGTAGAGGCAATGTTACTTCTCCAAGCTATCTCAGCTATGAAAGGGAAAGCCAGAAAGTAAACTTATTTTTGTATCTATCTGACCCCAAAACACATACCTTCAGTTGCCACACCCTAACTTTCTCTGGCCAGTGTTTTACTGGTGGGGTAAAAAATTACAGCCCAATCTTCCTTGAGGGAGAACAGGACTGCATGTCTTAGGAGGCCTGAGGAGACAATCTGCTTCATGATGTCTTTCGAACATTACCTGGTTTTACCTCTCTTTTTCCTACTTGAAGTCATTGCAGGAAATTGTTACACAAAATGTGAAAGTAGCTCTCAAGGCTTATTTATCATGCGGGCCACTTGGAATTCAAAGCCTGTTTGCTAATGAGCTGAGAGGTAACCAACTGGCTTTAGAGACCAGTGTGAAAGTTGTATTTAGTAGAGTCCTTTATGCTAAGGACACTCTGCCTCCTGCATGTATATGAAGGGAGTCTCCCATAAAGAGGCAAGTTAAAACTCCTCAAATGTGGCTGATCTCATGAATCTCAACACTGGGGATCCCAGAAAGTTGAATATACTTTCTCTTTAATTTAACTTCATCAAGCTTTATCAAGCTTACCGCCCAAAAATTGTGCCCTGTTCATAAACAATTTTATTAGTCTCAGCTCACGAAGAATGATTTTGTGGTTTCCATTAACCTCAACATCTTGGACTGGGATTTAGAGAATATGCTTTTATTAATTCTTCCTTATTTCACTCTTTCCAAAATGGCTATATCTGGAAAAACTTGGTAATCTTCCTGAAAACTAGAGTGTTTTTAGGCCAGTGAGGGAAATCAATAGTCAACAACTGGAAATGTAAGGTTTAAAAGAGGAGCAGGAACTTAAACCTGTAGATTTCGATAGGCCTGTGTCATCAAAAGATTTTAAAATGAGTCTACTATACAAAAACTCTTAAAATGATCTTAAGAAGCAGCATACTATAGTGGTTAACAGCTCTGAGGTCAGACAGGCCTGGTTAAAATGCCAGCTCCACACCAGTTGCTGTCTGAACTCAGACAAATAACTTTGTTTTACGGAGTCCGTTATCATCTGTAAATTGGTGATATTAAACCTACTTCCCAGGGCTATAGTACGGGTTATATAAAATAAAGCTTAAAAAGTAACTGGCAGAATCTGCCTCCACTCCCAGGAGAGCTGACTCAAGGGGACTCGGGTGAGCTCAGGCATGGCTTTTTTTTTTTTTTTTTTTTTTGAGTGGGAGTCTTGCTCTGTCGCCCAGGCAAGAGTGCAGTGGTGTGATCTCGGCTCACTGCAACCTCCACATGCCAGGTTCCAGTGATTCTCCTGCCTCAGTCTCCCAAGTAGCTGGGATTACAGGCACCTGCCACCACACCTGGCTAATTTTTGTAATTTTAGTAGGGACGGGGTTTCGCCATGTTGGCAGGCTGGACTCAAACTACTGACCTCAGGTGATCCACCCACCTCAGCCTCCCAAAGTGCTGGGATTATAAGTGTGAGCCACCACACCTGGCCCAGGCATGACTATTTTTAAAGTTTCACAGTGACAGGACAGTCTCCCCTGAGGAGAACCTATGCAGAATGAACTTTTGAAAAGTTATAAAGACTTCTCCTGATGCTGCTGGAATTGGCAGTCTACTACATCTCCCAGTCTTATATGTAGATCGTGAGCAGACAATTCTGTACAAACTGTTCTGTACTTGTACACCCACCTTCCAGAAAGCAGAATATATCAGGTTGACAGGATGGATTTTCTTTTGGATGGTATAATGTCACGGTTAGGAGCACCAGCTAGAGAGTCAGGGTTTGAATCCCCACCCACCTGGCAGCTGTGTGATTCCAAGAGAGCTTGTTCACCTATCTGTGCCTTAGCTTCCTCAACTATAAACTGGGGATAAAATAATAATATATACCTGATGGGGTTATTGTGAATATTAAATTAGACAATGCCCATGGAACATGCAAAAAAGTGCCTGGTATATATAGTAAGCAACAAATTATGGGGCTATATGGGTGTAAATGTATCACTCAGTCATCAAAATTTATTGAGCACTTCAGTTATACATGTATTCATCCATTCGCTCGTTCAATTATTCAATAAATATTTACTGAGTACTTACCTTGTGCTGGATACACATATATGTACATATACACAGCAAATATGTGTGAATGTGTATAATGTGTATACACATATATATACACACTTATATATATATACACACACACATATACACATATACACACACAAACCAAAGAAGAAAGAAGCGTCACTCTAGATGGAAATAGAAGTCTGATTCCTCTAGTTACAAAAAGGAATCCATTCCCAGGATTTCAGGTATTATAACTTTCCAGTGACGCACCATTGTATCTGCCCCAAACACACACAATCATACAAGGGGACGTGTTCAATCAAAAGCTGCCCCAAGTACATCATTGGTGATGATGATGAGGGTAATGACAATTCTGCTGCAGTAGCAGCTTTACTTAAACCTATCCTGATTTCAGGACCAGAGATCAAAACACTGAATTTTTTTGAAAGGGTTATAAGAAACGAACTGATTCCTGTGACTTTTTGGCTGGTTACCCAGGATCACTTCAAAAGCCCAGCATAACGAGGAGGGCCTTGTGGGTTTAAACCCTGGTATGGCCTGCCAATCTGTCAGAGGAGGAGGCGTTTCACACACAATAGGGTGGCAGCATCCTGGGCCTCAAATGGCACCCACTCTTCCCGCATGCTTCTGTGCCATTACTGAGCGTGGAAAGCAAACTCCCAAACCCCACGGCAGGGGCCCTAGCCCAGGCCACTGCAGACCACCAGTCCTTACAGCCATTTCCTACTGAGCAAGGTAAATAAGAACCCAGGGCCAGTTGGAATGACTTCTGTCTGACTTCATTCCGGAATGTGTGTGACTTATTTATAATCAGCAGCGGCTTTTCCTGGGAAAGGTCTGATCCCTTCTTGCCACCAAAATGGAATGTGGCACTTGCTACGACTGGACTGGGCAGGTATTTGTTTTTCTTTGAAGAGAACGACTTCAGAAAACATGCTGATCCTCAGGGCTGACTGCCTCCCAAATCTCACGCCTCCCGTGGCCAGGGGCCTTAGGAGTGCTAAGAATGGTGGTATTCATAGAGCCCTACTGCCTTGCTGTCCAAGCCTCAGCTGGGGCCTGGGTTAGCTGAAAGGAGACCCCTCTACCCACTGTCCCTCAGTACCTGTGGAGTGGCAGAGGTGACCAACACGCTAGCCATCAGACCATTCCTCTTGTACATAGTCTCCAGGCCACAGGGAGCTTCAGGGCAGCCTCTGCAGGTAACATAACCTGTCTGGAGAAGTCCTGCAAGGCAAAGGGGCTCATAAAAACCAGTCTTCAAAACAAATTTATCCCCACCCCCAGGCGAAAGTTGTACCAGACTTGAGCAGACCTTTAAAGAAAGGTCATCAGCTAGCGGCTTTCGGGCGAACTATGGCCCACAGACCCAGGTTGATGGGCTTGTACAGGGTATTGATATTTTTAAAATTATTACCAACATTTAAAAATCGGAAGATTTCACATAGAATTCTGGATTTCTGACTTTTCTGGCAATATTGGGCCCATTTTCCTGCATGGTGACCATCAGCCAGGTGAGTGGCGGCTGCCCCTTGGATTGGAGCAGGGCCTTTTAGTCCCCACTTGGCTTGTGCAACCATTTCAGTGTGTGCCTGGCCCTTGCAGGCACTAGAGTTTGTGATCTTTGTCTTACTCATTTTGAAACAGGGTCTCGCTCTGTCACCCAGACTGGAGTGCAGTAGATCAATCACGGCTCACTGCAGCCTCAACCTCCTGGGCTCAGGTGATCCTTCCACCTCAGTCTCCCAAGTCGCTGAGACTACAGGCATGTGCCATCATGTCCCACTAATTTTTTTGTGAAGGTGGGGTCTTGCTATGTTGTATGTTGCCTAGCTGGTCTCAAACTCCTGGGCTCAAGCAATCCTCCCACCTCAGCCTCCCAAAGTGCTAGGATTACAGGTGTGAGCCACCGCATCCAGCCTTGGTTTTTCTTTTAAAACAAAGGCAGGGTGAAGAAGATAAGCAAATTCTCCTGTGTTCCCCTGGCACCACACTTCTTCATCAATAATAACCTGGGTAATAGCTAACCCCACATAGTACTATATGCCGTCCTTGGCATACATTAACTCATCTAACCCAAAAATCCTGAAGTAGGTCCTATCATTACACCCTATTACATGTGGGGAAACTAAGGCAGCAGGGGAGGCAGATATCTCATTATTTGATGGCTTTGTTCATGCCACCCTATCACCCTGTCATCATTGAAGACCCTGCTCAAACATCCCTTCTTCTGGCTATCATGCCTGAACAACCCAAAGCAGAGCCAGCGTTCTGTCACCCAAGTGCACACACCTATAATAGAGCACTTACCACATCACTGAACGCAGAAAGCTGTGGCCACTGACAGTTTTTTAGTGGCAAGTGACCAGGAGAGTAGGGAGGGGGTGGGAAGGAAGGCGAGGAGAAGACAAAGACTGGAACCAACTGCAGTTATCCAGGCAAGAGGTAAGGAAGGGCCCCTGAGCTGAGGCTGAGGCTGTCAAGTCAGAGAGGAGACAGACTGAGAGACAGGAAGGACTGAGACTCCCCAGGCACTGAAGTGGAGGGGAGGCAGAAGTACCAGCTGAGGATGAGAGAGTTTTTGGCATGAGGTACCAGAAGGATGGTATCTCCTTCTTTAAGGAAGGAACAGAGGTGACATAGCAGATTTGGGGGAAAGATGATGAATTTGATTTGGGAAATGCCAAATCTGTGATGCGTATGTGGAAATCAGTCCTGGAGGGCAAGATCTAGCCCAAAGGTCACTGCGAAAGATGATTTGCCTGGATAAGTGCAGTTGGCTCCAGTCTTTGGAGGCAGCTCAAAAAGAAGAAAAAGTCATGATACTGATGACATGATACCTGATGATACTGACTCCATCTGCAACTCTCCCAGGTCCCTCAGTCACAGGGCCCGGCACACAGCAGTATGCTGTCAAAGAAACAGGGGTGGCCGGGCACAGTGGCTCAGGTCTGTAATCCCAGCACTTTGGGAGGCCGAAGTGGGTGGATCATTTCAGGTCAGGAGTTCGATACCAGCCTGGTCAACATGGTGAAACCCCATCTTTACTAAAAACACAAAAATTAGCCGGGCGTGGTGGCAGGCGCCTGTAGTCCCAGCTACTCAGGAGGCTGAGGCAAGAGAATCACTTGAACCCAGGAGGTGGAGGTTGCAGTGAGCCGAGATCGGGCCACAGCACTCCAGCCTGGCGACAGAGCAAGATTTCGTCTCAAAAAAAAAAAAAGAAAAGAAAAGAGAAAAAAAAGAAACAGGGGCAAGCAACCAAAAAGGAACATCCAAATGACCCATGGTCTCTCCTGGTACATCTCCAGTGCTGACAATGGCTCTTCTCTCATCCCTCAAAGCTGCTCCAATACAATATATCCACTTCAGTTATCCCATCCTCAGTTCTATCCTGTGAGCCCTCTACCTTCCCATTCTTCCCAAGAACACTCAGAAGAACTAGCCTGCCCTATAAACAACATTTGGGAATCAACTGGGAGAAAGCTGACTATGGTTCTTAGAGGGTACCACTGACTTGCTGTCAATTCTCCTAAGTATGATAACAGTGCAGTGGTTAAGTAGCAAAAAGTCTTTATCCTTTGTGAGGTGTGTGTCAACATACAGACGTAAAGTGAGTTTAAAACTTAGGTTCAAATGGGTCAGGAAAATAAATGTGAGTAGAGATAAGGCAAATACAGCAGCGTGATAACGATGGCTGAATCCAGACAAGAGGGTATAGAGGAGTTCATTGTATCAGTCTCTGCACTTTTCCAAGTGCTTGATAATTTTCATACTTAAAAAAAAAAAAAAAAAAAAGAGCTGGTCAGGTAAAGTTTTACCTTAGAGAAACAACTGAGCTGGAGAGGCCAAAGTCCTCTTTTGTGAGCTCATTTGTTAGTCATTTTTGTCCTGACAGAAGACATGTTCGCCGTCACCAAGAACCACAGATCCACAGCTAGTGCAGGTTTAAAAAACAGCTCTACAAAAGATTTGAACAGATATTTCACAAAAGAAGATATATGGGCCAGGCACAGTGGCTCACACCTGTAATCCCAGTACCTTGGGAGGCCGAAGCGGGCAGACCACCTGAGGTCGGGAGTTTGAGACCAGCCTGGCCAACATGATGAAACCCCATCTCTATTTAAAAGACAAAAGTCAGTCGGGTGGGGTGGCACATGCCTATAATCCCAGCTACTTAGGAAGCTGAGGCAGGGGAATCGCCTGAACCCAGGAAGCAGAGGTTACGGTGAGCAGAGATTGTACCATACACTCCAGCTTGAGCAACAGAGTGAGACTCCATCTCAAAAAAAAAAGAAGAAGAAGAAGATATATGAATGACTAATAAGAGAAATGCCATCAGGGAAACACAAATGAAACCATAATGAGATACCACATCACACCTACCAGGATGGCTATAATTAAAAACAAAAGAAAACAACAACAGGCCATAATGAGTATTGGCAAAAATGTGCAGAGATGGGACCCTCATGCATTGCTGGTGGGAAGGCAGAATGGCACAGTCACTTTGAAAGATCGTTTGGTATTTTCTTAAAAAGTTAAATATAATTTACCACATGACCCAGTAATTCTACTCCTAGGTATCTACCTAAAAAAAGAAAACATATGTCCACACAAAGACATGAACATGAATGCTTACAGCACCATTATTCATAAAAGCCAAAAGCTACAAACCCTCCAAATGTTCATCACCTGGTAAACAGACAGACAATTCAATTGACACATCCGCAGGATGGAGCACTACCCAGCAAAACAGAGAGGTGACACACGGATACAGTCACCACACCAACAAACCTTAACACACATGCTCGGGGAAAGAAGGCAGATGCAAAGGAATGTACTGTGATTCCATTTTTAGGAAATGTCCAGAAAAGGCAAATTTAGAGCGACAAAAGTGCACATCACTGGTGGGCCAGGGGCAGGGGCGGAACTGACTACACAAGGACACAGGAGTTTCTGAGGGATGGAAATGTTCTAAAACTGGATTGTGGTGGCAGTTAGCTCTACAAATTCACTAAAAATCATAGAATTATACCATTAGAAGGAGTGGGTTTTATGAAATATAAATTATACTGCAATAAAAGAAGTACCTTCAGCTGTTTCATGAGGGTGATCTGAACTTATATGTTTAACTCTTCTCTCCCCCATTCTCCTTGAAATATATATATATATATTTTGTTTTGTTTTGTTTTTTTAAGAGACAGCTCTGTTTCCCAGTTTGGAGTGCAGTGGTGCAATCATAGCTCAATGCAACCTCAAACTCCTGGGCTGAAGGGATCCTCAGCCTCCCATGCAGTTGAGACTACAGGCACGTGCCACCATGCCCAGTTACCTTTTTCTATTTTTTGTAGAAACGAAGTCTCACTACATTGTCCAGGCTAGTCTTGAACTCCTGGCCTCAAGGGATCCTCCCACCTTCGCCTCCCAAAGTGCTGGAATTATAGATAGGTATGAGTCACCACACTTAGCCAGGATACTATTAATAAGCAAACAACTTTGAGGAATGTCTAGTGCAGAAGAGATGGCACGGAGGGGAGGGAAACAGCCCCTGGAGGCAAGGAGAGGCTCCCAGGATGGAGTGGCTGGAACCCTCCAACAGAAACCCCCCTGAAAAACCCAAACACTTCAAAATAGGAAACCAAAGACTGAGACTAAACGTAAATCCAGCTCAAGATTCAAAGGCAGTATAAGGCTGACCAACTCAGCCTGTCTGTGCTAAGCCAGAACAAACCAGCTGGTATGGATGGAACCTGTTCAGATCAGTTCAAACAGGATTAAAGTGATTCAATCCAGGCCTAACAGAGAGTCACCACAGGAGACCAAATGGAAGACAGCCAGCTTGATCCTCTTTGAGTGGATCCAGGCTGTCTCAGGCCCAGGCTGAAGTGGGCTTGGCTGCTTTCTGGGTGTGCCTGGCCCTCTGTAGCTCTTCCCAAGGGGAGCACAGACATGGAGCTCAATCTGCTCAGCCTGGCCCAAATGAGAGGCCTTGCTCTCCCTGCTTTCCTAACAACTGAATTCTCAAGTCTCAAGGCCTTCAACACAGTTCTCAGACCCTCTTCTGTCACTGGCCATAGTGCACACCCTCTGCCCATATGAAGGGCACCACCATGCTACTCACTTCTTCAGCATCACTGGGTGGCTCCACTCCACACACCAACACCAGCACTAACAGTGAGTGTAGGTGCTGTGCAAGGCATCGGGCTAAGCATGACGTGATTAGCTCATTTAATTGTCACAGCCGCCCCATGAGGTAAAGATGACCTAGACTTCAGGGAAATGGAAGCACAGTGAGGTAATGTGACTTGCTGCGAGTTAGTGGCAGGACTGGGAGGTTCAAACTCTGGTCAGTCAATGCCAAGGCCTGGGCTCTTCACCATCCCTGACACTGCGTCTTATAAGAGTCCAGGTGAGCACTGGATGAGAAAATGTGTTTAAAATGCTCCATCGGGGCCAGACATAGGGCAAGTACTCAATCAAGATTATCAGTTACTACTGGTGTCAGTGTTATCCTACAATTTTCTATTCATTTATACCTATTCTTTTTCCTACAACAAACAAAAAATTAAGTGTTTGCAAAAGAACAGTATCATGCTTTGTAAAACCATGGGCTTCCACTGCTGGGAAGGGGATCACCAGCAGTGGGTTCCAGGCTCCCCAGGGAGCATAGCTGAGTCCAGGGGTCCAAGTACAGGAGTCCTCTCAACCTGCCTACCCTCCCGCTGTGGCCCAAGCCCACCTACAGATGAAGCATGGCAGCCATAGTGTGTTACCCATTATGCTTTCTATGGGATATCTGACCTAGAAGGAAAGACAGAGCACTTGTTTCCAATCTGACTCTGGCATGTCTCACCCCTGACAAAAATGGCTGAATTTATGGGCAGCAACTCTCAGAGAAGTGATACTTCACATGCTAGGAAAGCACAGGATCAAGTATAACAAAATGTCCTTTTCAAGGCTCAGAGAAACCCCCACCCATCCAACTTCAGTCCCCGAGGCCTGGCTGAACCCCCAGTTCTGTATCAGGGAACAGACTCCTATTGAGGGGGTCAGCGTGGCCTAGTTCTCAGTTCTCCCTGAGAACTGCTTCCCTACCCAGAGTGGGCTCTGAAGATAGGGAACTGTGCGTCCTCAGCCAGACTGACTAGACCAGGGTGCCCCCTGGTTCTCCCAAGAACTCAGGACCCTGAGATACTAGTCTCTGCTGGTCAACTAAGCTAAGGTGCCACACCCGCAGGAGTAGACAGTGGCCCCATGCAGGGACAGTCTGGTCAGAGGGAAGAAAGCAGGGGGAGGAAGCAGATGCACAGACAAGAACTGAAGAAAGAGCCTGTGTCTGAAAGAAAAGGAGAGCAGCCCAGGGCCCTGCGATAAATGCCTCCCTGTCAGCATCAGGCAGTTAGAGTAGACTTCCACAAGACCTCCACCAAGGCTCGTTCCTAAACATCAAGTTTATGCCAATCCACAGGAAACCTGACCCTGAAAATGCATTGGCTCACTGGAAAGGGGAAGACACACACTATTCATTCACTTACTGAGCCCCTACCTCATGCTAGGCACTGTCCTAACCAACAGTTCCTAACGATGTTGTGTCTTAGACCCTTTTGGCAGTCTGGTGAAGCCTCTGGGCTCCTTCTCATAGAAATGTTTTAAAATGCATAAAATTATACAAAAAAATTTAAATGTATGTATTAAATTATTTTAAAATAATTCGTTGTGTAGTAATATATGTATTTATGTAAGGCAATATGTATCTTTATTACTGTATTCAATAATAAGAACTATGGGGAGCACCATAATTTCAAAGTAGTTATGAGCACAGATGTTCTGGACTGCCCACAAATGTTATGACATGAAAATACCTGTAGGCCGGGCGCGGTGGCTCACGCCTGTAATCCCAGCACTTTGGGAGGCCAAGGCGGGCGGATTGCGAGGTCAGGAGATCGAGAACATCCTGGCTAACACGGTGAAACCCTGTCTCCACTAAAAATACAAAAAATCAGCTGGGCGTCATGGTGGCCACCTGTAGTCCCGATTGCTCGGGAGACTGAGGCAGGAGAACGGCGTGAACCCGGGAGGCGGAGCTTGCAGTGAGCCGAGATCGCGTCACTGCACTCCAGCCTGGGTGACAGAGCAAGACTCCGTCTCAAAAAAAAAAAAAAAAAAAGAAAGAAAATATCTGTGATTTCTATTGGTGACCAAGTCCCAGGTACTATTAATATTACTATGGTTCATTGTCTATATTAATAAATGAGAGAAATGCTAAATTTCAGTTCAAAGTTAATGAATGTCATTTTTTCCACCCAAATTCATAGAAACTCAAGAACCTCTGTCCCAGGCATTGGGCACACGAGGTGGGCAGGCACAGAAGGTCCCTGCTGCCATGGAACTTACATTCTAGGAAGGGAGTCAGAAAATGCATGTAACAAAGAAGGTAACTTAAGATACTGATAAATGCCATAAAGAAATGAAATAGGGTGGAAGATGATACTTGCCAGGATGGTCAACGAAGGACTCTCTAAGGATGCGACATATGAGCAGAAACCTTAGGAAGGAGGCAGCCATACAAACCAGTGAGAATATGAGTGTTCTTTGCAGAGGGAGCAGCAAGTGCAAAGGCTATGAGATGCACATGAGCCTAGCAGGTTTATTATGGAGGGAGAAGGCCATGGCTGGAGCTGAGCCACCTGGAAGCAGTGGACAGACAGGCTGGGGCCAGGGCATTGAATGGCCTTTTAGGCCATGGTGAGGAGCTGGGGTTTCATCTCGAGTATACTGGAGGGTACGCTAGAGAGGTTTTTCCTTTTTGAGACACAGTCTCACTCTGTCACCCAGGTCCCAGGCTGGAGTGCAGTGGCATGATCTTGGCTCACTGCAACATCCACCTCCCAGGTTCAAGCGATTCTCCTGCCTCAGCCTCCCCAGTAGCTGGGATTACAGGCACTAGGATTATAGATGCCCGCTACCACACCTGGTTAATTTTTGTATTTTTAGTAGAGATAGGGTTTCACCACATTGGCCAGGTTGGAGTTGATCTCCTGACCTCAAGTGATCCACCTGCTTTGGACTCCCAAAGTGCTGGGATTACAGGCATGAGCCACCACACCCGGCTGTGCTAGAGAGTGTTGAGCAGGGAAGTGACATGATCTGATCGGCACTGTTTTGGAAGATCACTTTGGCTACCTTGTGGAGAACTACATTGGAAAGGCCAAAACCGGAGGCAGTTAAGTCAGTTAGGAAGTAACAGACAGCAGCAGCTTGGATTCATGGGGAATGGATCCAGGAGATGTTTTGGAGGTTACACACACAAGACTTACTGACGGACGACATGCAGGGGGAAAAGAAGAGAGAGGAATCAAGGATGTCTTCTAAGTTTGAGGCTGTTATGAATGAGTAGATGGGGGCCTAACTGCCACACACTGCTTCTTAGTTCATTCCTGTGTTTATTCAACACCCACCCCCCAGGTGGTTCACTGGAGCACAAAGTCCTCGGTGACCAATGCCTTTGGGGGTCAAAGAAGACATTGCTGAGTAGAACCACTGAGCTGGGTCTTACAGGATGAATGAGAGGCTCCAAGTAAAGTGTGGGCTGAGTGTGGTGGGCACCGGGCATGTGTGGATGCACAGGGGAACAAAGGGACAGGTGCGATACCAGCATGCTGGGGCATGAGTGGCAGGTGTCCTCTCCTACCTCCCCCAGTCCCGTGTCCATCACAGATTAAATGAGCTCTGGGGACACAGCAGCAAATAAGATGGGCAGGACTCCCCATGCAGTTTATGTTTTCACAGACGGAACTAACACCACAATATAGCAACAGCATCTTGCATCCTGTTCACTCCCTCATCCATTCAGCAAACTCTGTAAAATTTTCCCAAGCCCTGCTCTGTGCAGGGAAGTCACATAAGCCCTGGGCCTCTAGGAGCTCATACACAGTCTGATCACTGTCATTGCAACAATTTATTAGACACTTACTTTGTGTCAGGTGAAAGGATTTATATACATTAAGACCCATTTTACAGATGAGGCAACTGAGGCTCAGAGAGATAAATTAAACTGTAGGGGCTATATTTTTATACATCTACATCAGCTGTGTCACCTACTACACAGGGAGGTAGCCTGGCATAATGGTGGGAGCACCAGCTTTTTTGGTTTGGGCAAATTAGTCAGCACCGCACCAAAAACCCCATTCTTTCTGCCTGCCTTCTGCCTCTCTCACCTCTTACAAATACACACACGCGCACACACACACACACACACACACACATGCACGTGTACGTGCACACACATACTCCTGCTGCTAATTCCTCCCTGGAAACCAAAACACTGCAGGAGAAAAAGTGATTCTCATGATGTAACTTCTTAAGAACGTGGCAGTTGTATCAGAACCACAGTACAATCCCACATCTCTTTTTTCTGCTTATGACAGAATCTGGCCTTGTGGGGGGGGACTCCTGAAGAGGGAAAGGAAAATCCCATATGCAACCTTGGTTTCCTTCCAATCTTCCAGAATTCTCCTTTAACATTTCAGGTTCAGGAAACCAAGAAAATAACACGAGACAGGCCAATGCAGACCACTCCTGAGAAGGCATAATAATCACTTTTTCCTAAGCTTAAGGAGGTTGTTTCAAAGAAAATACACACATCCAGTCATGTTCAATTACAAGAAAGTGATTTCTTCCAAATGTTTCAGACAAGTATGAAAATGGATCCCAAACACCATTTCCGAGCCCACTTCCACATTGTGGACGTGCAGCTCTCCCACGACTCCGCAGCTGCCTGCTCCTCCCTTCTGTGTCATGCACAGAAGCTAGACAAAGACAAATAGGAAAGTAACAAAGAAGGATTTTGCCACAACCCCTCCAACAATTGTTCGGTCCACTCCACGAACAGTAAGTGTATACGTGTGCACACAGGCACATGCACGTGCACACACACTCACTCAGCCACAGCACATCAGATTTTGTATTGCCAAAAGGTTTCCCACTAAGGCACCCATCACTCTGGGTCTGGAACTCCTGCCAGGAGTTCAAGAAAGTCCCCCTTGTGCAGGGATGGCCATGATGTTATCTCTAACTCCTCCCAACCCTCTCCAAACTCTCCAAGCCTCCTTTCCTGGCAAGCAGCAGCATCTGGAGACTTTCAAAGAGAGCCGGGCCACGTAAGCATATGTCAGACTGGAACGGCCATCACTCACTCCAGTGTTTACTGGCTCCCTCCTCGACTCCTTTCAAACTACACCACTCAGCATCCAACCTCTGGCCTCTCTCCCAAGAAAGGAGAGATAGTGAGCTGAGGAGGCACCACTGAGTCCAAAGTGCCATGTGGGGCTGGGCCTCCATGGAGGAGAGAAGTCAGCAGTGCTCAGTAAAGAGGGCTGGCTTTAGAGACAGGGTCCTCCACAGGTACCAGGAACAAGGGATAGAACTTGGGGGACTGAGCAAGCACGGAGAGAAGGGCTGGGAAGAGTGTCTTCTTGGGGAAGGGAAGCGCCTATGTTTACGGAGCTGAAGTAGGGGCCGGCACAAACAGGCAGCCATCCTGTGACAGGCGTTCTCAAGTGCCCCCATGTCCCAGGCTCTGTATGCTGAAGCTGAGGAGGCAGAAGGGGAGAAAACCCATCCTTGGCCTCAGGAAATGTATAGTCCAGCCCAGGGATGCCTAACCTTTTCAAGAATGAGGGCTTTCTGAAATTTTAATTTTTATTTATTTTATTTTTTTAATGTTTTTTGAGATGAACTCTCCCTCTGTTGCCCAGGCTGGAGTGCAGTGGCGCGATCTCAGCTCACTGCAACCTCTGCCTCCCAAGTTCAAGCGATTCTCCTGCCTCAGCCCATGCTTGGCTAATTTTTTGTAATTTTAGTAGAGACAGGGTTTCACCATATTGGCCAGGCTGGTCTTGAACTCCAGGCCTCAAGTGATCTGCCCGCCTCGGCCTCCCAAAGTGTTGGGATTATAGGCGTCAATTTTTAAAAGAAAAGTAATTAATTCATGTGCATGGTAGAATTATGTAAACTGGATAAAAAGGTATAAAATATAAAAGGAAAGTCTGCTCTCCCCAAAGCCCCTAGGCCCTGTCCCCAAGGTTACCACAGTTCACAGTGTTGGGTAGCATCTTAATGCACACACCCACATAGATATACTAGTATGTGTGGATATAAAGGCATATAAATATAGAGGGAAACACACTTTAGAGACCCGCCTTTCAACACTAAAAAAAATAAAACCGTAGTTCTCTTTTTGACATCTGTTAAGGAAAAAAACCTGCTGTAACAAAAAGCTATGATAAATTAACCAACACTCTGGTTTAACAATCACTGCAGTAGCTACATATATTTGAGTAATAGTAGGGGCTATGCACAGCACCTGTCCTTCATTCTACAGACAGCTCAGAGCACACCAGGATTTGGGGAGGCCTTAAAATCACCTGTAGCTCAACCCCCACTCCCACCAGGGTAACAAGCTGCAGTGCAGGCTTGATAGGAGTGCAAAACAAGGCAGCTACAGAGCAAGTCAAAGAAGCCAGGTTCCTCCCCGTGGCTTTGGGGACAGAGAACCAGGATCTGAACACTCACCTTTCATTTACTTTGTGCCCTTGGCCAGCTGCTTGACCTGGCCAACATCCACTTTCTTCCTCTGGGGAGAATCATGGTACAGGCTGTGCATCCCTTATTTGAAATGCTTGGGACCAGAAGTGTTTCAGATTTCTTATTTTTTGGATTTTGGAATATTTGCATTATCTTACCAACTGAGCATCCCAAATCCCCAAATCCAAAATCCGAAATGCTCCAATGAGCATTTCCTTTAAGCATCATGTCAGCACTCAAAAAGTCTCAGATTTTGAAGCATTTTTATTTCAGATTTTCAGAGTTGGGATGCTCATCATGTACCTACCCCTGTACCTACCTCACAGGAGGTTGAAAGGATTAATAAGATGATGTATGTAGAAGTGGCTGGTGCAGAGGCTGGCAGGTAGCGTGGATTCAAGAAATGATAGCTATTGTTTCTGGTAACACCCTCCACCACCACTTCACCTTCCAGGGCAGGAGTGAGCACAGACAATGCTCTCTTAGCCTAAGACCACAAGAAATCAATTTGAAGGTGAGGCAATGAAACAAATGTGAATGAGGAAAATGCATTTCTCTGAAGACCAGGAAAGGGTTCTCTGGTTGGCAGGAGAGTTTTCTTTTAGTCCCTCTATGAAAGGCTGGCTAGAGCGTCCCTATCTCCCACATAAGCATCTACAATCTACTCTGGAAATGGAAGTTTCTCCCCTTCCAAAACAAGGTGCCTGCAGAAGACAGGTGAAGGAGGAAAAAATCCTCCCCTGCAGCCACCAGCTGGCAAGACCTGATTTCTTCCATAGGGAAAGGAGGCACACTTTAGGAAAGTGGGAGGCCAGGGGTATTTATGGGGGTGGGCTTAAAGGGAACATCAAGAAATGAGGGTGAAAGGGAAAGTGAAGAGAGGATGATCTACCTCAGACATACCAGATACCCACAAAAGCCCTGGGTGCATCATTCTGGAAGCCTGAGTAGTGAAGTTTCCCCTTTTGTGTATTAGGAATCACAGTGCACAGTAGCCAGGCCAGGAACTCAACCCCTCATTTCCTTTCCACAACTCTGTAAAGCCCTCATTCTTTTTTTTTTTTTTTTTTTTTTGAGACAGATTCTTGCTCCATCACCCAGGCTGGAGTGCAGTGGTGCAATCTCAGTTCACTGCAACCTCTGTCTCCCAGGTTCAAGCAATTCTCCTGCCTCAGCCTCCCAAGTAGCTGGGATTACAGGTGTGTGCCACCATGCCCAGGTAATTTTTGTATTTTTGTATTTGTATTTTTTGAGATGGAGACTTGCTTTGACGCCCAGGCTGGAATGCAGTGGCGCGATCTCAGCTCACTGCAAGCTCCGCCTCCCAGGTTCACGCCATTCTCCTGCCTCAGCCTCCCGAGTAGCTGGGACTACATGCGCCTGCCACCACGTCCAGCTAATTTTTTTTGTATTTTCAGTAGAGATGGGGTTTCACCGTGTTAGCCAGGATGGTCTCAATCTCCTGACCTCATGATCCGCCCGCCTCAGCCTCCCAAAGTGCTGAGATTACAGGTGTAAGCCGCCACGCCCGGCCGGTAATTTTTGTATTTTTAGTAGAGACGGGGTTTCGCCATGTTGGCCAGGATGGTCTCGAACTCCTGACCTCAGGTGATCTGCCAATACCTGGCCAAACCCTCAGTCTTAATCAGAGTCCAGGGAACATTTGCTTTGAGTATCGGCAGGCAACATTGTCTGGAACTAAAAGGGGTACTGTCTCTGTCCTGGGCCACCATGGACAGAGAATATTCTTCTCCGTGGAACATGGCCAGGTCTCACCACCTCCAATCCCTCCATCTTGATCCAAGCCACCAAAACCTCCCATCTACTGTGAAAGTCTCTTATGCAGTCTCCCTGCTGCACCCCTGTCCCTTTATGGCTTACTCTTAATAGAGTAATTGCAAAAGCTAAGTCATAACTTGCAGAACACACACACACACAATACACTAAAAAAAACACATTTTCCTGTATCTAAAGCATACCCAGCTGGAGAAAAACAGAATGCATCTTCCCCTTCTCCAAACGGAAGCTGAAGAAATACCCTGACTGAGAAGAGAAGACGATGTCTGCCCCAAGCAGTGACTTTATCACACAGAAGCAGAAAGCAGGAACTGCAGAAAGAATTCAGTCCACGGTATAAGGTACTGCAGAACCACTTGGGATGGGACCTGAGAACAGGCCTGAGGATATAATGGCAAGAGCACCCTGTGTGCAGTGTCAGGGAAGGACCGATGCACAATGGGACCTGATGGTCCTGACTCTACCAGGGCCAAGTACAGCAGAAATGGGAAGGCAAGAGATGAGGGCAGCAGATTGAGGCTGGGGTCTTGAGGGGCCTGAGGAAGACATCTAAGCACATCCTCAGACTCAAAGAGTTAGCAGAGGGTAAAATATTAAAAATGCAAGAGACGGCCGAGCTCAGTGGCTCACGCCTATAATCCCAGCACTTTGGGAGGCTGAGGTGGGCAAATCATGAGGTCAGGAGTTCGAGATCTGCCTGGCTAACATGGCGAAACCCCGTCTCTACTAAAAATACAAAAACTTAGCTGGGCGTAGTGGTGAGTGCCTATAGTCGCAGCTACTCAGGAGGCTGGGGTAGGAGAATGGCTTGAACCCGGGAGACAGAGGTTGCAGTAAGCCGAGATTGTTCCACTGCATTCCAGCCTGGGTGACAGAGTGAGATTCCATCTCAAAAAAAAAAAGGGCAACAGAAAGAGAAGACACCTGACAAAGACAGTCTGAGAGAAGTGTCAGACCCTGTTAGCTGCTTCCCTTGCGACTGGAGGAAGGAGTACAGTGGCCCACTCATGCCTCACCTGGAGAAGGGCTGCAGTGGGGAGCCTCCTGGACTGCCTGCTGTGGACAGGAAGACTCACGTCCACAGGGAGTGCCAGCCAGGCCAGGCGGCTACACCAAGACCTGCAGGGCTGGACAAGACTCTTTCACTCTATAGGACTGACAAATAGAATCACCAAAACTAGACTCTAAATTTCATCCACCAAGGCTCAGCTGAGACCTTCTGGACAGACTAAGAAAATGTCACAGACCAGAGGAAACTGATGAGACTCAATGGCTGAATGCACTGAGGGACCCTAAACTGGATCCTGAAACAGAAAAGGGACACTGTGGGGAAAACTAGTGACATGTGAAAAAGGTCTGTAGTTCAGTAAACAGTGTGGTACCTATGTTAATTTCATAATAGTGCTGTGGTTATGTAAGCTCTGTACTGTTTTGCAGCTTTTCTATAAATCTAAAATAATCTCAAAATAAAAAGTTAAAAAAAAATGAAGGATTCTACAGTCTCGCATCCTATCTCACCCTCCCTCCCAATACTTCTGTCCCCACCCAATCTCCCTCCCCACAATCTCCCTTAGGAACAGGTCTAAAAACAGGGATCTCAACATTTCCTGTGAAAAACCATTACTGGAGGACTGCAGCCCTGGGTGTTGACATTCGGGCATTTTACACCTGTTACGTGTGGGCCAAACAGAATCCAACTAAGGTGGACTGTGGAGGCGTGTAGGGAGCAGGGGATCTCATCCTCCTTTTCCCTCCCTCCTAGATCCTGCCAAAGGCAGAAGCATTACTGGTCTGGCTGGTACCAGGCCAGGTCAGGACAGGACCATATCCATTAGTGTCACTGAGTGCCAAAAGATCATCACCTATTCAAGGCCTTCTCTTCTCTCCACTGCTGTTGAGAGGTGTGTGGTGAACCGGGGCCCCTGCTTGAGTTCGGCCCTCTCTGTCTCCTGTGTGCATGCCTAAGGGTGCCCACCAGGCCTGCATGTCCCATACACTGCTGCCGGCTGGCGGAAGGTATGGGACCCAGACCTAGATCAAGCTTGCGCAAGTGGGAGGTCCCCATGGGCTGCGAGCCCATTACCTGCTCCAAACCAGCTTTGACCAGAGGGCCCTGTGTTGGGGTGCCGGGCTCATACTGAGGGTCTCTGAGTTCTCCTTGGCTGCTGTTTCCTCTGTGATGAGGTACCTCAGAAACCTTGAGGCAAGGGGTAGGTTGGAAGAACAGGATACCCACATTACATTATTGGGCCTTGTTGACAAATAGCATTGAGTCCTGGCTCTAAGCCCTCATTTTCATAATGAACAGCCTAGTCCTTCCCTTAAAATAAGAAGGAAGTTGTCTACAGAGACAGGCAGGGTGGGCAAGGTCTGGTTGGAAAATGGGGAGTGAAAGCAGTCCAGGCAGCAGTAGGAGAATGACTTCAGGAGTGAAGGGCACACCCCAGGTGGCAGGAAAACGGAAAACCTGTGCCCAGTTTCAAAGGCTCTTCACGGTCAGCCCACATTCCATGGAGAGCACTGCAGGGTTAATGGTGTGGGTTGGAGGTGCCAGAAGGGCACAGGGACAGGTGACACTTTCAATCAACCTCAACTAATAGACTTGGAAGATGATGAGATGAGTCCACACATTTGCCTTCCAGTCTCTAGGTCCTGTTTAAAGGACCAAACAAATAAAACATAAGGCTGGCGCGGTGGCTCACACCTGTAATCCCAGCACTTTGGGAGGCCAAGGAGGTCAGCTCACTTGAGGTCAGGAGTCCACAATCAGCCTGGCCAATATGGCAAAACCCTGTCTCTACTAAAAATATAAAAAGTAGCCGTGCGTGGTGGTGCATGCCTGTGATCCCAGCTACTTGGGAGGCTGAGGCAGAAGAATCGCTTGAATCCAGGAGGCGGAGGTTGCAGGGAGCTGAGATTGTACCACTGCACTCCAGCCTGGGCAACAGAGTGAGTGAGACTCCATCTCAAAAATAAAAAAGGAAAAAATCTGCTGCAGCATTAAAATACAGAAAAGGATGACATCAATGAACTATAAATTATGCAGAATGTCTAGATTTCAAGCAAATGGAAGTGGATTAAAGAGAAATCTATGAATGATATCTATCCAGCCATAAAATCAACAATTTCCTCTGTACAAACAACAATCAGCTAGAAAGCGTAATGGTCCAAGAGCCCACTAACAAAAGAGAAAAATATCCAGAAATAAACTTTAAAAGAAATGTACAAAAATCATTCGAAGGAAATTATAAAACCTTACTAAAAGACAAGAAAAAAAAAGACTTAAAGGAGAGACATTTCACTCCCTTGAATAAGGAGACAGTATTGTAAAGCCATCAACTCCATCTAATCAATCTATAAATAAAATGCAAGTTCACTCCATATCCTAAGGGGATTCATTCTGGAACTCAACAAATTGATTTAAAATTTCATCTGGAAGAATAACTAAAAACAGCTAAGACGTTTTCAAAAAAGAACTACAGTGAGAAGGGTCTTATCCTGCCAGGAAGCCACAGTCAGTGATAAATGGCACAGAAACAGAGGAACAGATTCGCAGGACAGGACACAGTCCAGAACATAGGATCCAGTATATGTGAGGAGTAACATACAACCAAGAGGCATTTCAAACAGTGGAGAAGACAGATTCTTCAATAGATGTTGATGAAACAATCTACTATTCATTTGGAAAAAGGAGGAATTTGTTTAAAATCTTACTCAATATCACATATAAGGATAAACTTTAGATGGATTCAAGACTTAAACAACAACAAAAAAAGGAAAAATACTAAAGCAAACACAGATCAAATTTTTAAGATAATTTGGAGGTAAAGAAGTCCTCTTTAAGAGTACAAAAGCCAGAAAACTACTGGCAGATTTGGCTACATTAAAATTAAAACTTCTATACAGGAAAAGACATCAAGAAAAAAATGAAAGGCAGTCAATAAACTGGGAAAAGGGTGTTAGTGATGTCACATGACAGATGATGAATTAACATCCTTAATGTAGGATGGCTCAACACTCGGAAGATGGGTGGACCTGAAGAGCGGGTTTGTTCTCTCTAAACCTCAGCTTTCTCATCAGGTGAAAGACAGAAACTAAAAGCAGCATCTTTCTTACAGGGTTGGTGTGAGGATTAATATGAGCTATTTTTTCTAAAGCACTAACCCCAGAGTTTGAACAAAGCAAGGAAATCATCAGATAGACTACCAGAGAGTATGTTCCAGGAAAGCTACTGACTGTAACACTCACTACAAAAAGACTAGGAAAACACTTGAAAAGCACATAAATGTGCTCCAGTACAGGCAGTTAGAACCTCCATTCAATGGGATACTAAGTGGTGGATAAAAAGGTGAGGGAGATCAATATTCCTTGACAGAGAGCAATGTCCATAAACTCAGGGCACACCCACTCTCATGCTTTTTCATTCAATAAATATTTGCTGAAAAGCTAGTATATATCAGGCACTGTCCTAGGTGCTAGGGATAGAGCAGTGAAGAAAAAACCCAAAACCCCCAGTATGTTCTAGTGGGGGAAACAGACAATAAGTAAATCATTCGGTAAAAGATAAGGCTTGCCAGCTGGTGGCAAGTGATAAAGAAAAAAGTAAAGCAGAGAAAAGTAGGCAGAGTGGGAGACGGGTCATAATTTTCTTTTTTTTTTTTTAATACTTTTTATTTGTAATTTTTGCAGGTACATAGCAGGTGCATATATGTATGGGGTATATGGGATATTTTGATATAGGTATACAATGTATAATAATCATATCAGGGTAAATGGGTTATCTGTCACCTCAAGCATTTATCCTTTCTGTTACAAACAATCCAATTATACTCCTTTTGTTATTTTAAAATGTACAGTTAAATTATTATTGACTACAATTACCCTGTTGTGTTATCAAATACTAGATTTTATTCAATTTTCTTCCTATTCTTTGTATCCATTAATCATCCCTCCTTCCCCGACAAACCCCAACCCCTCCGCCACTAGACAAGGTCATAATTTTAAAGGTGGGGGGTTATATGAGAAGTTCTCACTGAGAAAATGACACTTGAACATGTTTTAAAATCTTTATAACACATGTGAACACACACATAGAAGTACAGAAAGATATTCACTGAACTGTTAATATCACTGCCTCTTAAAGGCATTATTGTATGGCACTTTTCCTTTCTATTTTTGCACACTTCAATATTTTCTGGTTTCTTTTGAAATAAGTATGGAAAACATTTATGAGCGACACAGCATTTAGGGGAAAAAACTGAAAATGAACTTCCACAGACAAGGATGGCTCGGAGCCAGGTACTAAAGACAGCGGTTCCCAGGTTCGGGTCTGGTGCCTGGTGCTGCAGCACCACCTGGTGGCCAATCACCTAACTACTCAATTCCATACAATCATGTCCAGGAAGCAAGACACAAGATGCACTTTTGTACACAGCAGCATAAAAATATACCTGCCCGACGGATCACGAGGTCGGGAGATCAAGATCATCCTGATTAACACGGTGAAATCCCATCTCTAGTAAAAATTAAAAAATTAGCCAGGCATGGTGGCGGGCACCTGTAGTCCGAGCTACTAAGTAGGCTGAGGCAGAATGGCGTGAACCTGGGAGGAAGAGCTTGCAGTGAGCTGAGATCGCGCGACTGTACTCCAGCCTGGGCAACAGAGCCAGACTCCGTCTCAAAAAAAAAAATTATATATATATATATATATATATACACACCTGGCCGGTGGACAGGGACTGGAAGAAATGTGCACAAACACAAACGCTATTCAGTATGATGGCGTGGCAGGTGGCAGAATCATAGCAGAATTTACGTGGCTTGGATTTTCAAGCATAGGTTTATAATGATGCTTCATTTCTTTATTTCTAACTGTGCAATGGAACAGTCCAACAGGACATCTGAATGTGCTCACTCACTCAACAGAAGTGGAGTGAGAGGCGGAGGGGGCAGCACAGATTCATAACCCAGGCTATTTGCACAAGGTAAAGAAGTGTGACAGGACCTCAGGGCACAGGTTGCTTGGAAAAGGAGGGGTCAGCCTCCATGGGAGTGCCTGGGAGATAAGATCCCAGAACACTGGCTTGTATGAGTAGCCACACCCCTGCACTCAAATGATTAATCATTAATAGCTTGTACACAGATGACTGAACTAGTACCTCCTCGCCAAAGCCCAGAGGCGAATGAAACATATCCCATAGGTGAGCAGGAAGTGACTTAGATCACACTGAGGACTCTACATAGAATATTGTTTCCTGGCCGGGTGCGGTGGCTCAAGCCTGTAATCCCAGCACTTTGGGAGGCCGAGACGGGCGGATCACGGGGTCAGGAGATCGAGACCATCCTGGCTAACACGGTGAAACCCCGTCTCTACTAAAAATACAAAAAACTAGCCGGGCGAGGTGGTGGGCGCCTGTAGTCCCAGCTACTCCGGAGGCTGAGGCAGGAGAATGGCGTAAACCCGGGAGGCGGAGCTTGCAGTGAGCTGAGATCTGGCCACTGCACTCCAGCCTGGGAGACAGAGCCAGACTCCGTCTCAAAAAAAAAAAAAAAAAAAAAAAAAAA
>NC_045447.1:11585310-11650311 GCF_002776525.5 Piliocolobus tephrosceles
AAAAAAAAAAAAAAAAAAAAAAAAAGAATATTGTTTCCTTCCCCTCCACCCAACAGGCCCCCAGTCTGGGTCCATGGCCTTCCTCTGCAGGCTCTCTGCTTAGCCCTCTGCAATGCTTGTCACTCTGACTTGCCATTGCAGCTGCTCCCTGCTCAACCATAAGAGCTCTGTAAGGCGAGAGTCATGTCTATCCCATTCACCCTCTGTGTCTATCTCACTCACCCTCAGAGAGCGACAGGACTTGGAAGTCCAACTGTCCTGGGTTTGAATCCTACTCTGCCATATGCCACCAATGTGGCAAGTGTCTCTCGACTTTGATTTCCCCCTCTGTAAAGTGGGGATACAGGATTGTACTCATCTCATGTGGCTGTGGTAAGGATTCATTAATAGCAACAGCTGGCACTCAGGAGCAGCAGGGGTACCAGGCACTTGTCCAAGTGCTCTGTATGTGTTAAGTTCCTTAACTGAAGCCATCTCTGTGCAATAAGTATTGACCACAGTGCCTGGCAGGGATAAGTGTTCAAATACTGTTATTTCATCCCCAGTTTCCAGCACAGTGCCCAGTCTATTGTGTTCTGAATAAAAACGAATGAGTACTTCCCCAGCCTATTATGGAAAGGAGAAAGGTCAGAGTGAGACTGTGATGCTCAAGCCAGCCCATGAGCACCCAAGCTGCCTGGTTCTGCTGCCCCAAAAGGCTCAAGGATGGTACAAAGGGACTGGAAGGAGAGAAGGTGCCTTGACAGACACAAGCGACCCTGCGGGACTGGGGAACAAAGAGAATCACAGAGCCCACTGGGGGAGCATGTTCTGTGCTGATGTGCAGACCCTCTGCCAGCCTCTCCCACTTCCAGCCCTTAGAAGTAGCTCCACTGGAGGTATAGCCCAGCCAAGGAAGGAGAGATTCGTGGATACCACAAAGGTCCCAGAAGGTCATTCAGGCACATCCCTGGCCACACCCAGCCTGCTTCTCTCACCACCAGCAAAAACAGGGGCTAGTTCCTCTCCCTAAAACCCTCCTCCCTCCTCTACTCCTGGCTCTTTCCTACTCTTCCATTCTCATTTAAATGTCACTTCCTGTGGGAAATCTCTTGCGATGCCCTAGGTACGTCCTTCTCCTACAGCTTTTAGGGCATCTAGACTTCTCCATAACACTCAAAACTTTTGTCGTGAAGTGTGTCTTCATCTTCCTCACTGGACTGTCACAGCTGTGGCCAGCCACAGCTTCCATGACTCGCAAACCCTTTTCTGAGCAAGCCTACTTTGAAAACATATCTTTATTGCTATAGCCAAACCCACTAGCAGTGTACAAATAAGAAGCCATCAACCCACCCTTACTTGTATGCCCTCCCCCTTCCACCCACCTCACTCTGAGCCACCAAGAGCACATTCCTCCATGCCTGTCTGCCTGGCAACACGTAACCATGCAGGGCTCATGCCAGAGACCAGGGTAATGCCCTCCATGCCTGCTGGGCCCCGACAAATCATGTCAATGGTGAAGCTGCAGGTTTAACAGAATAGAGACAGACAGGGCCTACGGCTACTACACCACCTAAAACCTTACATTTTCAAAAGGTGTAGAGCATTCAACTGGCCAAAGAAAGCATCAGAGAGGGAGATTAGACAGAGCTCCTCAGGTAGCAGAGTTTTTAAACCTAATGATATATCCTGGCCTTCTCTCATGCCAGTTTATAGAGAGCTTTCCAACACTGCTGACGGGTGCTCCCCTACTTTTCACCTTTTGCCACTATAAACAATGATGCAGAAAATGGCATTGTATGTACCACTTTTTGCATCGGTGCTTTATTTCTGCAGAAGAGATTCACAGAAGTATGCTGCTGGATTGCCAGACACAGGTATTTCAATGTTAGATATTCTCAGATCATGTTCCCCAAAAGTTGAACAATTCAGACTCCTACCAGTAATGTAAAGGAGCACCCACTTCCCCCATTCACTTGCTAACACTGGTTTTATCCATCTTTGTAACCTTTCTGCCATTGAACCTATTGTTATAATTTGCATCCTGGTAGTGATTATTTTTTGAGGCCAAGTTCCTATCTTTCTCCTTGTCTTCTTTAGCTCCCATCTTTAGCCAAGCACCCCTAGGTTCCCTTACAGCTCAGTGTGTCCAAGCTCTACTCAAGAAGATGCACATGTTAAAGCTATGTAAAACTTCCAAGAAGTGTCTCAGAAAGGAAGGGGCACATCTTTCTCCTTATCTCCTCTGAATCCTGGAATGCGAGTGTGATGACTGGAGCTCAAGCAACCACACTGTTTCAGGAGTCAATCTGCTATGGATAGAAGAGTGGCAAGATATAAGGAACATGGGTCCATGATGTCTTTGATCCCACTATACCAACCCTAGACTGCCCATCTTTTTTTTTTTTTTTTGAGACATCGAGTCTCGCTCTGTCACCCAGGCTGGAGTGCAGTGGCAAGATCTCGGCTTACTGCAAGTTCCACTTTCCCGGGTTCAAGCCATTCTCCTGCCTCAGCCTCCCAAGTAGTTGGAACTACAGGTACCCGCTACCAAGCCTGGCTAATTTTTTTGTATTTTTAGTACAGACGGGGTTTCACTGTATTAGCTAGGATGGTCTTGATCTCCTGACCTCCTGATCTGCCAGCCTCGGCCTCCCAAAGTACTGGGATTACAGGCATAAGCCACCACACCCAGCCTAGACTGCCCATCTTTTTACTTTTTTATGTGATGGTATAAACCCAGTGTCATTCAGGCGTTATTACATGCAACCAAATCTAGTCCTAATATAAGTTCTGATTTCTAATAGTCAAAATTGAACCCTTATGTCTCCTTCTGTAACACAATGAATAGCTATGTGGCCATGTTCTGTGTGCCCTATGTGTAAATGCACTTGTTTCCCCACTCTCTCATCCTTCCTCCCAAAGCCTTAGGTATTGTAGAAATGGTTTAGAATTTTTATTCTCAAACTATTATCATGTTTTCCCTTACAACAGATCTTCTTTATTTTTAGAACTCTTCATAATTTAGTAATAGAAATTCCAACTCACCGCAGTTTAATCCATTGAGATTAAACTACATGCACTAAAAGATGTGCTATTCCAGCCGGACACAGTGGCTCACGCCTGTGATCCCAGCACTTTGAGAGGCCGAGGTGGGGAGATCACCTGAGGTCAGGAGTTCGAGACCAGCCTGGCCAACATGGTGAAACCCCATCTCTACAAAAAATACAAAAATTAGCTGGGTGTGGTGGTGCATGCCTGTAATCCCAGCTACTCGGGAGGCTGAGGCAGGAGAATCACTTGAACTATTCGGGAGATGGCGGTTTTGGTGAGCTGGTATCACGCCACTACACTCCAGCCTGGGCAACAGAGCGAGACTACATCCCAAAAAAAAAAAAAAAAAAACAAGTGCCATTCCTGTTTCCTGCACTCCTTCCTTCCCTGTCTCCACATCTCTACTCCGCTTCCATTGTCCTTGGGTTAGAGAACTTCATGGGATATTTTCCTCAGTTACATTTAATAAACGTTTTGTGCCCTCACATGTTTGAAAATGGCTTTCTTACGCAATGGCACCTCACTGACATCTTGGCTAGGTATATAGAGAACTTCAGGCCCTCTCCCTTTAATAGTCTGGAGATACCAGCCCACTGTCTTCCAGCCTCCAGAGTTACACAGGGGAAGCCCAAAGAGAGCCTAATTCTCTTTCCTTTGGAAAATAAATAAATAAATAAATCTGTTCTTGCTACCACCTCTAAGTACCTCACATTTTCATTATCCCCATTTCTTGTCATTATTACTCTGGATTATGAAATATTTTTCCTTTGACCTTCCAAACTACTAATTTCAGTTCTTCATTGACTTTTAGTTCCAGAAAGCCTCTCATATACTTTAATCTCCTCTCTTTGGGAGTTCTCTCCTTGTAAAGTTCTTATGCAGTCATTCCATTCATCCTGCCTCAAAAGCGCCACTGCTGCAAGTATGAAGCTTGGCTTCCTTCTCTCCCTTCCATGTCCAAGAGTCCTTAAATGCAATGTCACTTGCCTGTCAGTGAGTGCAAGTTCTCTATCCCCTGTTCACAACAGACTGCTCGAGCTCCTGCTGCCTTAGCATGCCTGAGGCTCGGGATGACTGGTCAGCTGTCATCCAGGTGGGCCCAGGTGAAATGGGTTAGCAGACTGTGGTCTTCCTAAGATAAATGGAAACAGATTCTCTGCCCTTTGGTTCCTGTGGTGACAACAGGGGGAGGCAGTCCTCCCCTAGCTGAATGGATTTGGGCCAATTCAGCCCAGATTCCTTGGGACTGGCAGGATTCCACCAGCCCCTCCAAGAGCATAGGCACCAAGGGGCAGCTGAGTGCTTCTAATGGAATCCAACTCTAATCAGACAGTGCAGAGAGCTCCACTTCTACAGCCAGAGACGGACCTTGACTCCAGTCCAACTCTGTCACTTCCTTGCTGTGTGACTTCAGAGAAATTACTCATCTCTGAATCTCATCTCTGAGATAACTCCTTTGTTTAAAGCAGGGAGCATATGAGAAAACCAAGACTGGTTGTTTCTAGCATCCTCCTTAGGAGAACTAATCCACTGACATATAAAGTTGTGGGAATGTGCTTCTTCAAAGTACTATATGAGTTACTTATAGTGTTGTTAATCATGCAATATCAAAGAAGACTGGGCCCCTGTGCAGAAATGCATCAGAAACTTTACCTTCTGCCTCTTTTGTAAAAACAGGTTGACAGAAGAGTGAGGCTACCAGAAGAATCTGAGAAATATTATAATATTTCAGCTTTTAACATTTGTTATGGCTGTTCCTACCTAAACTGAATCACCTAGGATTCTTCCAGGTAAACACTCTCTGCTTCTTCCCATATTCTCTCGTTAGCTCAAGACCTGAGTGCCATGGCAACAAAGGGGACAGATGCTGGGAGCCATAACAGATTCTATGCTGATTTCAGTCTTGTAACATTTATCGAGCATCTCCTATGTGTAAGGCATTGAGCAAGACACAGACCTTGCCTTAAAAGAGCTTAAAGTCTAGTCGAGGAGATAAGGTAGGAGGTACAGAACAGATCAAAGCAGCACGATGCAATGTAGAATGTGGCCAGGGCCACAGTGCCATGAGGGTTTAAGGAAAGGAGAGCTCCTGCAAACGGGGGAGAGCAAAAAGCATTCTTAGAAGAGGTGCCAAATGAGGTGGGCAGAATCTCAGGGGGCAAGAATGGTCCACAGCGCTGGGGAGGGGAGGTCAACCAGTTTGTAGTTCCTTAAAGACAAGGCTCAAGTCTTACTTGTCTTCACATTCCTTTACCCTATTCTCCCATGGCCAAACGTAACTCACACAATGAGCTGGCCCTTTTCTGATTAAGGGTCTGGAGCAAGGACAGCTCCAAGGGAGGAAGGGAGGTGAACTGGAAAGAGAGAGGAGGGGGGCTTCTGGATAGGTACAGGGAGCTGACTGAGGTTGACAGGAGGTTGCCCAAGTAAGCCCAGCTACTGGGGGAACAGACACCAATGGGAACACAAGGGTGACAGCATGACAGGGTAGCAAAAAGAGGTGTGCACAAGGAGGAGGCAGAGAGAGAAAGACAGTTTAAAAAACCCTCAACAGGAGAAGCAACAGAGAAAACCCCAGAGCTTCATGTGGTGAAGAAGCCCCTAACACATCCCCTGTTGGGTGGCTCGCAGAGGCTGCCCGATGTCCTGAAATACACTCTGCAGCGCCTCAGTCCCATAGGGCTCCACTTGGCAGGAGGTTTCTCTGACTACAGCACCACCCGGCTCCCCTGTATCCAGTATACACCTGTGGGTGCCCACACGGCATGACCGCCTACTCAAGATGGTACACTTCACTGTGGTCAGTGCACTGGCTTACCAGGAATACATGCTGGGCTTCATAACCCCTAATCAATAGGACATACCTTCCCAGCACATCTCTTTCCAAACAGTAGCCACTATAAAAGTAGGGAAAATAATTCAATTTACATTGATGTTCCATATGGTTAAGACTTGTCTTTCAAAGCTCATTTGGACCAGTTACAGTGCTATAAGGCCTGACTTCAATCTATTCTTTGAAATGTTAAAATACTTTTCCCATGCATCCATATTTGATATCATCATTAGCCAATCAGGTGGCAAATGCTCTCCTAAAATCATGGAATTCACCTATTTGGTCACTATTTTCCTTTCCCATCATGCTTTGGATACATGCTATGGTAAATAAGCACGTAAGGTGTGTATGGGGAATGAACCCCAAAGAAAAACTGGCTCTGTGGGAAAATGCATTCCGACAGGCCAAAAACCAAGCCCAGGCCTTGGGCACACCCAGCAAGAAGGGACCTCAGGAATGCCTGGACACAAATGTTCCTGCCCCAGGAGCATGTTGCTGTGCGAAAAGAGTATAAAGGCAAGGGAGGGTGGGCATGGCACGCCGCCCATGCAGGCACACGCAAGCATTGTACACAACGTGCTACGAGCTCAGTGGCCGCTGGCTCATCTTGTCTCCCATGGCAGCTGTTCCAAAGCACCCCCTCACCATATCCCACACCTTACTCCACATGTGTGCACAGCCAGGGCAGGCTGTGAGGTGGGCAGCCTCACAACCTCCCACACTGACAGAAGGTGACTTCTGCTCCCTCAGGACCCTCCTCTCACCTGGTCTTCCCCTCCCACCTCTGAGAAAGGCATCCACTGAGAGCCAGGGCTGGTGGCAGGCCCTGGACTTGGGGTCCACTCCCAGCTGCCAGTCAGGCAGTCAGCCCCTTCGCTTGCAACCTCAGTCTCTGCCACTCCCTTGGTTCTTCTCTTTGCCTAAGAACATCTTCAGAACAGCTTTGACCCTTGAACCCCAGGCTACTTTCCCATCAGACACTCACCCGCTCAGTAACCCCTGCCCGAAGGCTGGGGTCACACTGGCGCCTCTGGGGTCCCAGAACCTCCTGCTGCTAATTGTTGAGAATAGTGGCCTAAGGCTCTTCCACCTCATGGCAGCTTTAACCTGCTCACCAGCCCCTCTTTCTGGAGTCATCCCTCCAGCCCTGATGATGCCCCGTCCCTCTTTCTCCTCCCATTTCCTTAGCCTTGCTGGTCTCCAGCCTCCCCTGCCGGCTCCTTTCTTCTATTTGGATGCCACGCCAGCGCTGCCTTCCCTTCGTCCTCTCACCAAGCTTCCTCTTCATTCTTCTCAGCCCTCCGGCTGGCTTCCAGGTCCCTGCCCCTTCGTCAGCTTCACTACCACCCTTCCCTGCCCCACATTTCATGATTCTACAACAAGGAAAGCAACCCTAACACAGGCCACCAACTGAATAGCATGAGGCTCACCCACTCACCCAGCTGCATCCACAGCCCGGCCTTGGCTCAGACTGCCCCCTCTTGTGGCAGCAAGCCTTGGCTCACCAAACTTTATGATCCTTCATGACCAACAGTTAAAAAAATATTAAGCAAAGCACCTCTAACATGTGTATATGTATTTGTAAATTAATTATATGTTCTAATGTTTCAACATTTTTGTTTTATAAAAATGTTTTGCCGGGGGCGGTGGCTCAAGCCTGTAATCCCAGCACTTTGGGAGGCCGAGACGGGCGGATCACGAGGTCAGGAGATCGAGACCATCCTGGCTAACATGGTGAAACCCCGTCTCTACTAAAAAATACAAAAAACTAGCCGGGTGAGGTGGCGGGCGCCTGTAGTCCCAGCTACTCGGAGGCTGAGGCAGGAGAATGGCATAAACCCGGGAGGCGGAGCTTGCAGTGAGCTGAGAACCGGCCACTGCACTCCAGCCTGGGCGACAGAGCGAGACTCCGTCTCAAAAAAAAAAAAAAAAAAAAAAAATGTTTTATAACATTTTGTTTTATAATGTACATTATATAATGTACTTTATATAAGTGGACTCATACGGTCTATAACCTTTTCTATCTGCATGACCATTATGTGAAATTCATCGGATTGTTTTCATGGGCTTGTACATTAACTCTAATTGACTACAGTATTCCATCATGGGCGTGTACCACATGTATTATCCCTTCCACTACCAATGGACACTGGGATTGTTTCCAGTTTGAGCTATTACAGATGGTGCTGCTAGAAGTGAGCCTGAACATGCCTTCTGGTACACATCCATATGCATTTCTTTGTTTCTGTCTCAAAGCTGGGTTGGTACCAAGGAGTGGAACTGCTGGGTCATCAGGTATGTATCTGTTCAGGTTTGATAGATGATGTCAATTTTCCAAAGTGGCTAGACCAATTTATACTCCCACCAGCAGTATGAAAGCTGATCACTCCACAACCTCACCAACATAATACTGTCTTTTTCTCCCTTCATTTTTGCCATTCTAGTAAGAAAGATACCAGAAAGTTTCACAATCCCTTTTCAAAATGAGGAGAGTGAGACTAAGTGCTTCTCTCAAGCTCACAAACCCAATGTAAGTTGGAAGAGGCACCCAGGTCTTCTGACTCCGAATATGCTAAGGTTTCCACCATGGCCAAATATTGTTTCCAATGTAATAGCCTTAACAACAGAGGAATTCCAAAGCACTAGTAAAAAAAAAAACATGTCTGTGGACTATACTAATCCCAACGCATTGCTCCCGACAGGAGAGAGAGAATGTAGTGTCTATCAGCTGAACTTTGAGGCAGACACACAAAAAAATGTCTGGACACATACACCCCAGGTATTGACAATGAGATGATGGCTGTTTCTTTCTTTTTTGCCTTTCTTATTTTTGTACAATTAAACTTTAATAAAAGTTATTTTTTAAAATTCAGATATAATTTACACAACATAAAATTCATCTATAGAATTCAGTGATTTTTAGCATATTCACTAAGTTGCGCAACCATTGCCACTATCTAATTCCAGAACATTTTTATCACCCTACAAAGAAATCCTGTGCCCAACCCATCAGCAGTTACTCCCCATTCCCCCTGCCACAAGGCCCAGCAAGTACGAATCTACTTTCTGTCTCTTTGGGTTTGCCTCTTCTACACGTTTCATACAGACGGAATCATACGGTACATGGACTTGCGTCTTGCTTCTTTCACTTAGAATGTTTTCCAGGTTTATCCATAGTAGGCATGAAACAGTAGTTTATTCTTTTTTATGACTGAATAATACTCCTTTATATGTATGTGCCACATTTTGTTTCTCTGTTCATTAACTGGTAGATATTTGGGTTGTTTCCATTTTTGGCAATTACTAATAATGTTGCTATGATGCTGCCCACGAGTAGTCATCCTCCCTTTCTTCTTTTAGGTAGCCATGGCTTCCCGGAGTGTAGATTACCTTTCCTGGCTTCCCTTACTGCTAGTTGTGGCCGTAAGATCAAGATTAAATGAATGAGATGAAGAGGTATCATGCCAAATTTCTGGACAGTAGCCCTCAAAGGCTGGAATGCATATGGAAAGGCTAGAGTTCTTGCAGCCATTTTAGGCCATGAAGTCACTTTGGACTTAGAAGCAACCTGGGTCTCTGACTATGCAGGCTCCATACCTACTCTGGCCTAATTACCTTCTGACTTCTTGCAAATAAGAAACTTCTAACTTGTTTATGTCTTTGTTATTTTGCATTTTCTCTCACTCATAGCACAACCTAAAGTGGCTCTCTCACAAGGAGAGTGATAAGAGTTAAATGAGAACATATAACACAGATAGCCATTTTTATATTACCTCAACAAAGAGTTTAGCACTGCTTTTATATAGTAGGCAACTCAAACATTTGTAGAAATGAATAAGAATCTGGAAAAATAAAGGCAGTTTCACTCATTTAAAAAACTATCTTGTCCAGGAGCAGCAGCTTAGGCCTGTAATGTCAGCACTTTGGGAGCTGAGGTGGGCAGATCACTTGAGGCCAGGAGTTCAAGACCAGCTTGGCCAACTCCATCTCCACTAAAAATGAAACCCCATTTCTACTAAAAATATTTTTTTAATTAGCTGGGTGTGGTGGCACAGTCCTGTAATCCTAGCTACTCGGGAGGCTGAAGCATGAGAATCGTCTGAACCTGGGATGTGGAGGTTGCAGTGAGCCAAGATTGTGCCACTATACTTCAGGCTGGGCAACAGAGCAAGACCCTGTTTCAAAAAAATTAAAAATAAATAAATGTCTTCTTTTTTTACCAACTTATTTTTTCCAGGTAAACATCATTATTTTTTCAAACTTTATAAAAGATCTCATAGGAATTGCCTTAAATCTTTGCCAACATTTGGAGATATAATATTGTCACTATTACTATATTTAAACTTCTTTAGAAAGAGCCAGGAACTGATTAATTGATTTCATCTTACCCATTCGATACATATTTAATATGAGGCTTCTCTGTAACAAGCCTAATTATAACCATGGGGCTTTAGAGTTAAAAAATAAAATAAGATAAGATAAAATAAAATAAAAAAAAATAAATAAACAAACATTAGGTAAAAAAATCCTGGCAGCCAGGTTCAATGGCTCATGCCTGTAATCCCAGATTCTCAGAAGGCTGAGGCAGAGGAGCACTTGAGGCCAGGAGTTCAAGACTAACCTGGGCAACACTGCAAAAGCCCATCTCTAAACAAAAAAATTTTTTAAGCTAGGAGTGGTGGTGCACACCTGTAGTCCCAACTACTTAGGAGGCAGAGGTGGAAGGATCACTTGAACCAAGGAGTTCAAGACTTCAGTGAGCTATCATTGTACTACTGCACTCCAGCCTGGGCAACAGAGCAAGACTCCATCTCTGAAAAAATAAAAATAAATCCCTGATGCCACTTCCCCACAATGTCTATCCACTAAAATACTCAGGGAAGTAGAAGTGGCAATAAAAATTTGTATCAGCCAGGCACAGTGGCTCACACCTGTAATCCCAGCACTTTGGGAGGCCATGGCAGGCGTATTACCTCAGGTAGGGAGTTTGAGACCAGCCTGACCAACATGGAGAAACCCCATCTCTACTAAAACAAACAAAAAAAATACAAAATTAGCCAGGCGTGGTGGTGCATACCTGTAATCCCAGCTACTCAGGAGGCTGAGGCAGGAGAATCGCTTGAACGTGGAAGGCGGAGGTTGCGGTGAGCTAAGATCACGCCATTGTACTCCAGCCTGGGCAATAAGAGCGAAACTCCATCTCAAAAAAGAAAAGAAAAAAGATAAAAGAAATTTAAAAAAGAAAATTTCTATCATCACTAAGGACTAAGGTTACTTTGTCCTCATCATCTCCAGGTATTGATTCAGAATCTCTTGCCTCTCTTCTTCGCAGCCAACAAGACTACTTTGATCATGCTTAATAGTTTCTGGACCTTATACCTTTTCATTTTCTATCATGTCATGTTTTTATGATTCTCCACTGCTATCCTTATCCTCTTGGTGTTCCAGTAATTTTGCCAGTGGATCTGGTTTTCCCTCTCATGTTGCTAATCTCATACTGAACTTGTTACTGTTGATGTTCTTTATTTCAAACATTTATCATATAGGTTAGATTTGGTCCAATGGAGGTATTTACAGAGGTACTCACATGATGGTCATCATCACTATCATCACCATTTATTGAACCATTACTCTGTGACAGGTACTGTGCTAAGCACCTTATCCATAGAAATACACCACCAAATCCACGCAATAATTCTCTAATGAATTATTAGAGAGAAAGTAAGAAAACTGAGGCCCAAAGAGGTTAGGTAACATATCCAAGAACTGACAGCCAGTAAGAGTATCCTTGGCCGGGCACGGTGGCTCACATCTGTAATCTCAGCACTTTGGGAAGCCGAGGTAGGCGGATCACCTGAGGTCAGGAGTTTGTGACCAGCCTGGTGAACACAGTGAAACCCTGTCTCTACTAAAAATACAAAAATCAGGCAGGCGTGGTGGCAGCCACCTGTAATCCCAGCTACATGGAAGGCAGAGGCAGGAGAATTGCTTGAAGCCAGGAGGTGGAGGTTGCAGTGAGCCCAGATTGCGCCGCCGCATGCCAGCCTGGGGAACAAGAGTGAGACTCTGTCTCCAAAAAAAATAAAAAATAAAAATTCCTCACTGGTAGTATTTGTGCAAAGGCAGGATTTGAACACAGCTCAGTCTGCCTCTTATTTTGAAACATTTCTTTATGTTCTATAGGAGCTGAATAGCATTTTATGTTCTGTACTGGTACACATATCCCATCATCCTGCCGCTACTTTCTATCCAACTGTTCCCTTCTCTTTGCCTGGCATTTGGGTTTCTCAGCTCAACCAACATTAATTCCTTTTCTTCTTCCTTTCCTAAGAAGCAAAAGGCATCACACCATGGCGGTCAGTCCTGGTATTAAGGACTCTCCCTCAAGTTAACCCTGATCCTTCTCACTACTCCTCAGCTGTGGCTTTCAGCACCAGCATCAGCGGCAACAGGGTCTGTGCCTCTGTCCTACACTCAAAGGTCTTAGGGTTGAGGGTAATACTAACAACACACACAGTGGATCACAGATCAGTTTCCCACCGGATCTCTCAGATTGAAAGCTCTTCACCTGGTTCTGTAAGCTAAGCTCAGTCAGGCATTTAGGCTTCTCAGGGGACAGACTTCCACTTTTACCACTTTAGAAGACCACCCCTCATACCGCCACTTTTACCACTTTAGGAGACCACCCCTCATACCGCCACTTTTACCACTTTAGGAGACCACCCTCCATACGGCCACCAGCAGTCTGAGTAGATCCCAAGTACTCTAACTCTCAGACTCCACCCATAAGTTCCAGAAATTTTATAACAGGCTTTTCCCTGCTACCCAAGCACAGGATATAGAGTGGACCAGGGATGCACCCCAACCCCAAGTCACAGATACCTACCCACACATCACGTTAGTCTAATCTGAATGGTTTAATCATCTTCTCAGACTCCAGCTATTCCGATCAGCTGCCTTTCCTAGGACCTAGACACACATTCCTGAGGTTGCAGATATAATCCGGAACCTTGCAACGTCAGATGGGGGAGGGTGCAACTCTCTGGCTTCAGGGGACAGAGATTTTAGTCCCAAGGACCAGCAATAGAAGGCACAAGAGAATTGCTTGAGAAGGCGGCTAGGAGGCGATGAAGGGTGTAGAGACTGTGTGCAGCAAAGAGCCTCTTTCAGAGTCTTCTGCACACGACAACAAAGGTAACTGAAGCATAACCTCTCATGGGAAACCGGCTCTGACACTAGTGTAAACAAATGTTGACGGCAGGCATGGAAGGCTCAGTTCTAGGAGGCAGGGCAATAATTCCCTAATGAATTACTAAAGAGAAAAATGAGAAAACTGAAGCCCTGCAGGGAAAGAAGTGGAGGTTGGTGCCCTCACCACCAGTTTCCACACCATCGTTCTTCCGGTCTTTCTTCCTAGCTGCCCATTCCTCCTCTTGCTTCTTCCCTGACTTCCACTTCCACCTCTCATGCTGATGCTCCCCAGCAATTCAGCCAGAACTCTCATCCACAACCACACAGCCTTCCTGACTGATCCCATCATCTCCTACAATACAACTTCAGGGGCCAGCTACCCAAGAATGACCCCAAGTATCTCCTGGGGCATCGGAACCATCTGTGAAAGCCCTTAAACATAAGACTACCAGCCTCCCTCCCCGCAAACACTACAGAGGACTCTGATGCTCTAGAGTGTGAGAACCACTGTTCCAGCCTAGATCTCTTTCTCAGCCGCAGATGAGCAGGCCAGTCGTGAAGTGGGCAGGTCCACCAAGCGATCCCACAGCCATTCCAAACTCAAAATGGCCCAAACCAAATTCACAACCTTCCCCTACCAACCGGCATTCCTTTCACATTTTATAGCTCAGTGACTGGTCCTACCATCTCATGGCACCGACTGAGAAACTCTGACATCGCCCTTCCTCCCATCTACCAAGTAGGAGAGGCCTCTACATCAGTTTCTTCTGAGCCTGCCTTCGCCTCCCCATCCACCTAGCCAGGACCCCATCATCCCACTCCCGAATTCCTATAATAACCCTCACTCAGCTCCCAATCTCTAGTCCCCTTTCACACCATCATCCTCCACACTGCCACCAGGACTACAAGTGACAATGCTTCTCTCCTCTTACAGCTTCAATGATTCTCCACTGACCACAAGACAACACCTACACACCTAGGCACTGCCTGCAAGTCCCTCTGCGAACTGACCCCAAACCACCTCTCCAACCAGCTCCTCCTCCCTCCATCCTCCACCACAAACCTCACGCTCCAGCAACACCACACTGCCCACCACCCCTGAAGCACATGATACTCCCTCTTGCTTCTGTACCTTTGTACAATCTGTTTCCTCTGCCTGTATCCTGCTTCGCCTGGAAAAGTGAAAATCTTTAAGAGTCTGTGAGTCTTACTCAGTCCCATGAGCTTCCATTTCCACTACTCTACTTCCCAAGACACGGTATTATCATTATGTATTTACTTCCGTCTGTCAAGTCTTGGTGCTCCTAAGGGCAGGGTCTGCAGTGTCAAGCCCTATTACATGCTTAGTAAATGTTTACTTAATGACTGAAAACCACTAATGAGGTCCAAGTATTCTTCTACACCTTCAAGAAGCAAAGGAAGCAACCAATCTCTAAAGCAATAAAAATAAGGCCAACTGCTATCTTGGAAACCACAGGTAATGCTTCAGTAATAGATGCTTTTGGTGACAGCTGAGGAGTTATGAAAAATGAGTCAGCAACTACATAATTTGTCCATTATTTCTGGCACAGTCCAAGGAAACAAGGCCATGACCAGAACATGAACACCGGTCCCTCCCTTGCTCTCAGGGCTTTAGCCATGCTGGCTCCCCAGCACATCTGGAGTCCACCATGCCCTTTTCTTAGCTAGGATGATGGCAGATGCAACTATCACGTCCCCACCTGGCTAGCTTCAATTCACTTTCAGGTGTCAGTTTAAAGGCCCCTTCCTCCGGTAAGCTGTCTCTGACTCCCCTAGCAGGAAAGCTATTCAATGTATGGTCTCTTAGCACCTTATAATCCTCTTTTGCAGACATCAGTGCTATAATTATTATTATTTTTTTTAAGAGATAGGGTCTATGTTGCCCGGGCTGGTCTCATTACATTGCCCAAGCTAGACTCAACTCTTAGACTCAAGCAATCTTCCTGCCTTAGCCTTCTGAGTAGCTGGGACTATAGGTCCCAGCTACTGTGCACTGTAATTTTTTTTTGAGACAGAGTCTCACTCTGTCTCCCAGGGCCTGAGTGCAGTGGTGCCATCTCAGCTCACTGCAACTTCTGCCTCCAGGTTCCGGTGATTCTCCTGCCTAGGCCTCGCAAGTAGCTGGGATTAAAGGTGCGTGCCACCATGCCCGGCTGATCTTTAGTATTTTTAGTAAAGAGGGGGTTTCACCATGTTGGCCAGGCTGGTCTTGAACTCCTGACCTCGAGCAATCTGCCTGTCGTGGCCTCCCAAAGTGCTGGGATTACAGGCATGAGCCACCACACCCAGCCCCTGTATTTACTTTTCTATGTACTTGTTATTATTTTTGTTATTTAACCTTGCTACTAGACTGTACGCTAAAGTACAGCAAGGACCAGATCTGTCTTTTTATTTATTTATTTATTTATTTATTTATTTATTTATTTATTTATTTATTTTTATTTTTGAGATGGAGTTTCACTCTTGCTGCCCAGGCTGGAGTGCGATGGCGCGATCTCAGCTCACCGCAACCTCCACCTCCCAGGTTCAAGCGATTCTCCTGCCTCAGCCTCCTCAGTAGCTGGGATTACAGGCATGCGCCACCGTGCCCAGCTAATTTTTTGTACTTTTAGTAGAGACGGGGTTTCTCCATGTTGGTCAAGCTAGTCTCGAACTCCTGACCTCAGGTGATCCACCCACCTTGGCCTCCCAAAGTGCTGGGATTATAGGCATGAGCCACCATGCTCGGCCTTTTTTTTTTTTTTTTTTTTTTTTTTTACCACTGTGGCCTCATACTTGGCATAGCACTGGCACTCAGCAGACCCTGGACAAGAACTGGATGGATGGATGGACAGATGGCCAGATGGGCTGGTAGGCAAGTAGTAGTTATGGAGGACAGGGAAGAATGAGGAATAGGGTTACCTTCTGTTATTGGTACAATCCTTGATAATCATCCAGCTCTCTTTGTTCTGACTTAAGCCTCATAACACAATCTCAGATATTAAAACTGGGACTTCCCTACTGAAAAGGGATGCATGCACACCAAAGATGTTCCTGTTTACATGGAAAGTGGGAGTCTCAAAGCAAATGGACACATTTGGCATTCTGACTTCATATTCATTGATCTTTCTATATACCAGGTTGCTTCTCTGTTCCACAAGTACTACTGACTATAGAATCTCTCTGTCCTTATGAACCCCCCGAAATCATGATCGTGTTAACAGACTACAACAGACACTGTCTTTTCTTAACTAGCCACCAACACTGGACTAGATATTGGAGCTGTGTGCTAAGTCAAATTTACGTCCTGTTCCCACACAGTCACGCTGCAGATTCAACAAAGGCCCCTGAAGCAGACACTTTCATCTGAGATAAATGCTTCACCATAGGCATGGTTTATTAGCAGCAGTACATGAACTGTAGGCAGCTGTTGAGAAACTGTTACATGCATATGGACGTGTTCGAGTTCACCGGCTTTGTCAGGTAGGGAATCGGGGCACCTGAGTATGAAACTCTAGCAAAGCCTCCACCCTCATCTGTAAAGTAGAAAGAGTGGACTCAATGCTTGGTAACCATCAGGACAGATGGACACTATATGACTATATGTGATAAGCACAAAGGCCATAGTGATGCTCATTGCCAAAGTGTCCCATGGCAGATATAGCTAGAGATACATTAAAGAAATAAACTAACTGAAACAACAAGTATCTTCTGAAAACAGCAAAGGATGCTACATATCAAACAGCAAGTAACTTCTAATCTTATCAAAAAAGCTTGTCAACCAGGTGTAGTGATACTTGGGAGCTACTTGGGAGGCTGAGGCAGGAGGATCGCTTGAGGCCATGAGTTGAAGGCTGTAGTGTGCTATAATCGCACCTGTGAATAGCCACTTCACTCCAGCCGAGGTGACTCAGCAAGACTGTGTCTCCTTTAAAAAAAAAAAAAAGCTTCTCAACAAAAACACAAATTTTAACTTTAGTTACAAACTAATCATCACAGGTACCAATAATTACTATACTTCAGTTGTTTACAGGAAAGTTCAGTGTTTTCTGCCCCATAAGCATGAAACAAGACCTTAAACCCATCATTCCAGATTCAACTCAACTCCTCAAACTCAATCATCAGGAAACCGAAACATCTAAAACCAAGGAAAGTATCATAACCGCCTTTTTCCAGTGAAGCCCTGTTGCCTTATCTCACCTGTGACTTCTACAATGAGTGTGTCAGGAGCCACACCTTGAGGCAGCCAGGAGCATGAGAAGAGGCATTTGAGGCATTAGGACCCTCAGCTTCTCTCATACCTACATCTTGGGCAATGTGTTTAACCTCTCTAAGCTTCCGTTTTCTTCTATGCACTTCAAAACCTGCCCTACCTACCTGCAGAATCAACGTAAGGCTGGAATAAAAAGTGTGAAGAGAACTTTTTAAGTGTTGTAAAGTGTTGAGATATTGTATAACGGATGGAACCCCAGATCTAACAACCTTCTCATTTTATAGATTCAGATCAGTCACTGGAAGCCCACTATTTTTACTCCATTTGTTAATCCAATAAACATTTATGGAGCATCTACTACAGGCTGGATGCCAGGCTGGGCACTGAGGACCTGCTGGTGGGCAAAACAGCCACAGCCCATGACCTGATGGGACTGCACTGCACCAGGGGAGACCCTCAGACATATCCAACAATTACCCTAGAAAGCATATTCTTACACCTCACAGGCCATGCTAATGATTTGGTCTTTTTTCTGACAGAAATTAGAAGCCACTGGAGGCTTTTAAGCAAAGGGAATGGCATACTCAGACCATTCTGGCTGTCTTGCACCAGCCTGGGGTAGGCCCTAAATATGCAAGAACAAATGTGGACTCTTACTCTGCAAAGTCTAGAGAAAAGCCATGAGGGAGTCACTGGTGGGCACAATTGTACTGTATGTTACGGCAGGGCACACAGTGACAGAGCTGTGGGAGCCCAGTAGGAGAGCAATCTATAAACGCCAGTGGACTGAAAGTGTTAGAGATATGGTGCCTAGAAAGAAAAAATAAACAGCTGCACAGAGGACTAATCCTCTCCGTAATTCCACATAACGAACTTTATTGCCAGAGAAAGACAGCAAATTGTCTTGAATCTATTAACTTGTTTTCCATAAATATTTAATTATTCAGAAATATGCCAAAAGCACAAACTTCCCTTGCCCTAGTTATCAGGCTTATACAACAGTGGGTGATAATTACTGTATCCAATAAATACGGACTTAAATATATTCCCTATTCTTCCTTTCATCTCAGATGATTTTAGAAGAAACCTATGGCTGTCAAGGCCAAACATTTAAATTTTCTTCTGATTACTCAAAAATCGACTTAACCTTAAAATATATTTAAATTCTGAAGAGGGAAAGTACCATGTTGCATTATTAGTTTATATTTAAGACCAATCATTTACACGGAATAACAGAATGATTAAACAGAAAGAACTTGAGAAGCCAGCCCCCAGTTCCTAAATGGGCCTGAGACAAAGGCACCCAGAATGGCTCTGTCCTCTCCCTCACCTATGTCTTTGTGGGAGCTGAGGCTTGCATCTGCAACCCCAAAGCAGAAGGAGTTCTCCCCGCCACCCTAGACACGCTTGCCACCTCCCCATCACCAAGTACATGTGTATTTTAACACATTGCTTGTGCAGTAACTCACATAACTTCCATAGGTAATACATTAGTACCCTGAGAAAAGCATCCTAAAAATCGTATAACCCTGGGTGAAAAGAGGACACTATTCTAGCTCCCATTTCCTGGGTGCTCACAATGTGCAAGCCCTCTGCTAAGCCCTATTCTGTAGTGTCTCCCTGAAACCCTGTATGAACCACACAAAGGCACGTACTATCTCACCTCTTGTATTGATGAGGAAACAGAGGTAGAGTTATTTGCTCAAAGCCACAAGGCTTGTGAGTGATGGAGTCAGGACACAAACCCACATCTGTTTATGTCCCAGCTCCAGAGTCTGTGTTTTAAGCACTGCCCTATCTGCCTCTCTGATGCTCAGGAGATCAATCTCCTGCAAAGAAAAACATGACAGATTTGAAAGCTCTACAGAAAAACCAAGGAATGATTTGCTGTTCTGGGTCTTCAGGTCTCTGCGTTCATCAGCAAGCACAGGCGAGAGAAGTACAACTCATGCCTCTCCTTGGGGAAAAGTCACAGAATTGATCAGTGCAGGTACTTGGACAAAGAAAAGGTGTTCACAATGATGATGGGTGAAATGTACCTTTCAGAAGAGCTCATGTAGGAAGTGGGGAGGACAAGCTTATAGACAAGCCTATAGACCTGGAGCCATAGTATCACCTGTAGGGCTGGTGAGGAAGATCCTGAGGACTCCTTGAGCACTTGATGACTTCAGAGTTGATTTCTCAGACGACCTTCACATTCAATACCTAACTTTCGCCATGACCACGACACTATCACTAGGACCCTGAGGAAACAGCTCAAGAGGCGCTTCTTGGTTCTCCGACAGTACCATGTATAATTACAATAGTGAGCACTATGTAAGCATTAGCTTCCTGGCAGGCACTGTGCTAAACACTGCACTGCATTATTTCACTGAAAACTTCAACAGTCCTAAGTTAGGTAATACTGCTATCCCCACTTCACCAAATCAGTAAACCAAGACTCAGAGCTGGGAAGACACCTACCCATGGTCACACAGGTTGTCTCTGACAGAGGCAGGATTTGAACCCAGGTCTGCCTGGCTCCGAGCCTGAAACTGGCCACTTCACGAGCGGTTCTCTGTTATGGCCAATCGCCTTCAGTCACCTTCTGTTTGTGGGTGACTTCTCCACTGACTGTGAGATCCCAAAGGGCAGGGACAAAGCTTCATCTGCATGTGTCCAGCATCCAGCACAAGGTTTAGCCCAAAGCAAGAGCCCAGCAAGGCAGGTTAATGAATGCCCACCTGAAGAAAGTCAAGTGTACTCTCCGCCAGGAAAGGAGGCCCAGAAACACTCCTCACAGAAGCCAATCCAACCAACTCTTCCCCCGAGTTAAAATCTGTGAGCCACCTACTCAGTTCCTTTGGCCTGCTCCTCCACAACCCCAGCCCAAGGCAAGGGAGAGCAGTCATACTTCTGTGGAAAGGAGAGTTTCAGCAAGCATGAGCAGCTCATTCCAGACTTGTCCATTTTTCTGCTTCCTCATCTTGACTTTCAGCATCTGCAACAAATATTTCTTTCTTCCCATCCCTAAGACTTTTTAGGTCAAGTATCATCAGCCATACCCAAAGCCTACAGCTAGCATATAGCACAGCACATGCCTGTCTCAGAGTCAGCACTCAAATATTTGGGGAGTGAAGAAGTATAGTCCAAGGAATGGGTTTCGCCAGAGACCTGGTGACGTATAAATAAGAATCTTCCACCATTTAGTAGTATGATTTGTCTGAGCATAGGTCCATCACACTGTTCAACAAGAGCCTATCCTGTGCCAAGCTCTGGGGACCCAGCAGCAAAGAAAGCGGGAGACTTTCCTTGTGCAGAGTAGAGACACAGGCAAAAAGTCACATATGCGATAACATGACGTGTGCTGTGATCCAAGTACACACAGAAGGAAAGTCAAGGTAGTACAAATAGGAGGGTGCCTGGAAAAATTAAGTAGGTTTCACAAAGGAGGGAAAATTTGAGCTGAGGAGGCATTCCCAAATCACCCCAGGGAGAAGTCACTGTTCCCTGCCTCTGTGACCTCACACAATGCTCACCTCCCACCACCTGGCCCACGATACTGCATGGTAATCAATGGCTTGTGTGCCGATCTCCACATACAGCATGTGAGCACCTCAAAGGCAAGGACTTTAGGTATTCTCCACGGCTCACCTTTAACTGTCCAGTAAATATCTGCTCACAAAGAATAGAATCTATTTCAGATTATTAATAACATAGCAGCTCATCCTTCTTAAGCACCTACTATGACCTGCTATTGCAGTATGTACTTTGCATTGCATGATCTCACTTCCTCTGCACAAAAACCCCCAAAGACAGATCCTATTATCATTATCTATTTTACAGATACGGAAACTGAGATGCAGAGAGATCAGGTAAATTGTTCCAAGTCACACAGCCAGTAAGTGACACAGCTGGACTTTGAATCAAGGCCTGCATGGAAAATCAGTTCTCAATTACCAGTGAACAAATCCCTTTTCCTTTCTCTTTCCGTACTCTGCCTTGCATCCAGATACATGGATTGCCCTTTAATCTAATGTTCACTGGGACTAAGGCCACTTCTTTTCCTAGGACAAAGGATGTCTCTTGTTAGGCTTCTAAACAATGACTGCTAACCAATACTGAGTAAACATCATTGGGGAGTGGGGGGTAGAGGTACAAAATTGTGCTTGTATCAGTCAAAAACATTTATTGGCCGGGCACTGTGGCTGAAGCCTGTAATCCCAGCACTTTGGGAGGACGAGACAGGCGGATCACGAGGTCAGGAGATCGAGACCATCCTGGCTAACATGGTGAAACCCCGTCTCTACTAAAAAATACAAAAAACTAGCCGGGCGAGGTGGTGGGCGCCTTTAGTCCCAGCTACTCGGGAGGCTGAGGCAGGAGAATGGCGTAAACCCGGGAGGCGGAGCTTGCAGTGAGCTGAGATCCGGCCACTGCACTCCAGCCTGGGCGACAGAGTGAGACTCCGTCTCAACAAAAACAAACAAACAAACAAACAAACAACAACAACAACAAAAAAAAAACCATTTATTAAGAAGGAACTGTACATACTAACTGACACATTTTCCACTGTTAGAACAAAGTCCAAAGTAAATACTATACAACAATAAGTATGTACAGAATGCTATTCTTTGCATAAGAGAAAGGATATATAATAAACAAGAAACTGGTAATAGTGGCTGCCTCTAGGCAAAAGGACTAGGAACTGTCAACATGAGGCAAGACAGACACTTACTTTACAATTTATTCCCCTACTTGCCTTAAAAAAAATCCATGTGGGCCCGGCGCGGTGCCTCACACCTGTAATCCCAGCACTTTGGGAGGCCAAGGCAGGCAGATCACCTGAGGTCCAGAATTCGAGACCAGCCTGACTAACATGCAGAAACCCGGTCTCTACTAAAAATACAAAATTAGCCGGGCACGGGGCCTCATGCCTGTAATCTCAGCACTCTAGTAGGCCGAGGCGGGCGGATCACAAGGTCAGGAGATCGAGACCATCCTGGCTAATACAGTGAAACCCCACCTCTACCAAAAAATACAAAAAATTAGCCGGGAGTAGTGGCAGGCGCCTGTAGTCCCAGCTACTCAGGAGGCTGAGGCAGGAGAATGGCGTGAACCTGGAAGGCGGAGCTTGCTGTGAGCCGAGATCACACCACTGCACTCCAGCCTGCTTGGGTGACAAAGCAAGGCTCTGTCTCAAAAAAAAAAAAAAAAAAAAATCCACGTGTGATTTTTTTACTTGCTCAAAATATAAAATAAAAACTATATTTGTTAGACGTGGTGGCTCACGCCTGTAATCTCAGCACTTTGGGAGGCCGATGGGAGGATCACTTGATCCCAGGAGTTCAAGACCAGCCTGGGCAACATAGTGAGACTCCCATCTCTACAAAAAATTAAAAATTAGCCAGGTGTTGTGGCACAGTACTTGGGAGGCTACGGTGGGAGGATCATTTGAGCCTGGGAGGTCAAGGCTGCAGTGAGCCATGACTGTGCCATTGCACTCCAATCTGGGTAACAGAGGGAGACCCTGTCTCTTAAAAAAAAAAAAAAAAAAAAAATTTTTTTTAAACTATATTCAAAGAAACCATTTATTACTGGGCCTTTCCCAAATGCTTACATACGATTGCAACCATGAAGAATTACGTATGTTTACGAACAAAAATTGAATGAACTTAATGTGTGATGAAATGGAATCATGCAACAACTTTTGTCTTTTATGTTGAAGTTCACTAATTTTACTAATGTTACAATATTTTTGTGCAATAAATAAAGTGTATGTTAAAGGTACAGATACCATATGCATAAAAGCAGCAGGGACAACTTGCCACACCTTTTTTCCAGTTAAAGTCCTTCATCTGTTCTTTCAACAAGCAATCAGTGAGCACCTACTGTGTGCCAGGCAAGGTACTATTCAGACGTTTTTAAAAGAAGAACTAAACAACAGGTCATTAGCTTCCTCCCTCCTGCCTTTGAAGAAAATATGATGGCATGCTAACCAGAAGGCCAGATCTAGAAGAACTCCTGGTGATCACATAGTCTAACACCCTCCTCACTCAGCTAAGAAACCCAAGGTCTGGAGACAGGAAGGGATTTGTTCAAGGTTATATAAGAAATAGAGGCCTCAGAATTCCCTGTCCTGCTCTCCTTGCATGTACATGCTGTTCTGAGTGGCTTGTGTTGAATGATGGGCAGGCAGTGAGAGACAGCACAGGACCCTAACCAGGTGGATCAGGTGCCTTCTCCCCTCCTGTCTCATTTATTCTTCATAACAACCTCACAAGGTGGGCATGGTTATCCTTGCTTTACAAATAAAGAAACCAAAGCTCTGTGAAGCTAAGGAAGTAGTGCTGGTTCACTCAGCAGGAGGTGGCAGCCTGTGGTTTCAAACAGACCTGACTGACTTCCAAGTCACAGCTCTTACCCTCCATACTGAAAAGGAAAATCCATTTCAAGAGGTGGGCCATATCAGAGAACCTCAGATGCAGTATTTTTCATTAATGAAGTCTTTCTCTCGACCCTGAATGTTGCTAATCCCCTCACTATCCAATACATGTTCTAACTCTTCTTTGCCACCAAGTTTGAGCTTTCCTTCTAACCCAAAAAGCATGACGGTCACTCAGATAGCAGCAGTCTCTGAGAGCCATTAACACCGTTTCTGCCAAGGCACAGTGGGAGAACTTTCACATGCTGCTTCTACATCCTCTGGGACCTGCCACACAAGCACAGGCACCAGTAAGGGCCTAATCCCCTCAATGCTACTGGGTCACCACTGCACCAACTAGTGGTAATGAGGGAGTCCAGCACCATGGTTTCTGGCCCCCAAAAGTCCCATAGCTTCTGTAGTGGAGGAAAAAAAAATGCAGGTTAGTAGCGAAGTATCCACCTACCTTCGCTTCTGTCCACGCAATGAAGGTAGGAGGCATTACAGTTTGGACTGGTCAACTACCAGCAAGCAGAGGCACTGGGCTCACATATATGGGTATATAACACTCTTCTGAAATTCAGAAAGAGCCCTGTCATCTCGCTTCCTTCTTACTGTGTACTCTGTGTGGGTACACAGTGGAGTCAGGCATTGCCTTCTTTCAGGGGTCTTTTTTTTTGGGATTTCTGTGTGGTTGAGACGGAGGAGTCTCACTCCATCGCCCAGGGTGGAGTACAGTGACACGATCTCGGCTCACTGCAACCTCCACCTCCCAGGTTCAAGCAATTCTCCTGCCTCAGCCTCCTGAGTAGCTGAGATTACAGGTGCCCGGCACCATGCCCGACTAATTTTTGTATTTTTCTTAGAGACGGGGTTTCACCATGTTGGCCAGGCTGCTCTCACACTCCTGACCTCAAATGATCCACCCTCCTTGGCCTCCCAAAGTGCTGGGATTACAAGCGTGAGCCACTGCGCCCGCCCCTCTTGGAATGTGGTAAAATCGGGGTAGAGGGACTTCCATAGCCTCAGGCCTGAGCTTTATGCTCCAGCTCAGAGTCCTCACCGGGGTTGGGGTCTAAAGGTCAGCAAACAAATATTCTTCTGCTTCCACTTGCCACTGCTCCCTGCGTTGCAGCAGCTCCGTCAGAGGCCTCGCAGGGAGAAGCAGTCACGATCCAAGACACAGCTGAGTCTTTTGGGAACTCCCAAAAAAAAACCTCATCCCAAACTGCGAATAGAAAGTGGTCTAGTCTCACCTCTTAACTAGAAACAAACCCTCTCTTCTTTAGACTCTCCAGTCCCTGAATCCAACCTGCCCATCGGCATAAGAAAAGGGAAACTCTTAACTTTATCCAGCGATTTGCTCAGTAGGCACTGTTTCATCCTGTCCTCACCAGGCCCCTGGGAGACGCACAGGCAGGTACTAACATGCTCATTTTGCAACGGAGGAAACAGGTGAAAAACTCTCCCAGGTAGCATAGTCAAAAGCTTCTGAATTCTCATTCCTGCTCTCCCCTCTTACCAGGCTGCCATTTCAGTCTTTCTGAGACGCACTGCTGAGATCTACAGCAGCTTCTGGTACCAGTAGCCAGCAAGCCAGGACCCCTCCAAGCCTCACACTACTCTTCAAGCACACACATTTTTCAACAGCCTATCATTCAATGACAGCCAACCCCCCGCCCCCCGCATCCTGGCATGCCCCTTCAACAGCAACAGGAAAGCCCGTGAGGTGCGAAAAACCGCGCGCCCCACTTAGGGCGCGGCGTAGCATAGGGGAGGCAGCCGGCCGGTAACCAGGACAGCTGAGCTCCAAGCCCGAGTCAGCAGTGGCACAGGCAGGCCCGGACGGTCCTTCTAGCGGCATTTCCGGATGCCCCCAGAATCCGCAGGGAGCCCAAAGCCCCGGCTCCCACCCAAGCCCCCCTGGACAGCGGAGAGGGCGGCCTTTCCTTCTCGGGCGACCACCCACCCTAGCCCGCTCCTCACCTGGGGCCTGCTTCCGCACCGCAGTCACCCGGGCCCCGCCCCCCGCCGCTGCAGGTCCCCGGACCCCGCCCCCCGCACCTGTGCTTTCCCCAGGTCCGGCGCGCTGGCCGCACCCCGCAGCCCCGCCCACGGCAGCCCCGCCGGCCCCGCCCCCCGCACCTGCAGCCGCGGCGCCCCGCCCAACTGCCTCCCCGGCCCCGCCCCCCGCGCCCGCGCCTCTCCCCCGCCGTCCTTCACGCTCCCGGGGACCAGCGCGCCCCCGGCCCCGGACCCCAGAACCCCCGGATCCCGGCCAGGCCCCGGCGCCGGGCACCAGCAGGCACGGCCTGGCCCCGCCTCCCGAACCGAGGCCCCTCCCCGGCTCCGGCGGCCCTCGGGGTCCCGCCCCCCGCACCTGCAGCTCCCTCAGGCCCGGCCTCAGGGCCCGCCCCGCCCCGCCCCGCCGGCCGCGCCTCTCACCGCCGCTCTCCCCGCCGCCGCAGTCCCGGCCGGTCACCTTGACGCGGGCCGCAGTGGCTGCCGCCGCTTCCTCATGGCCCTGGGAGCGGCCCAGCGGCAGCGGCGCCTTCGCTTGGAGGCTGGGGCCGCGCCGAGCCGGGCCGGGGCCGGGCCGGGCGCAGCTGGAGCGCGGGCAGACGCGGGAGCGGAGCCGGTGCCCAGCCGCAGTAGGAACCGTCCGCTCCAGGGCCTGAGCGGCGGGCCGCTCATCCAATCGGCGCGAGGCGCCAGAACAGCCCCCCAACCAGCTCGTTGCAGGGGTGGAGACACGCAAATCGGCCGGCTGGTCGTGCCAGTGCGCAGCCGCTGTACCCGCGGTCCTCCCGGGCCTCGGCCTCCGCGCTCATCTGCAGACGCCCTCTCCGCCTGCAGGGATGCTGCGCTGCCAGCACACTCTGCCCGCCGCCAGCACACCCTGCCCGCCGCCCGCCACGCCCATCTCCTGCCTAGAAATAGCCGCGCATCTCATTCCCCACACGGCCGTCCAGGCCTCACCCACTATCCCCCCTAAATCCCTACCTGGGATTTATCGTTTTCAACAAAAATGGTTTTTTGAGTGAGACATCGCCTTAGTGCCCATTCTTCACAGCTGGGAGGTAGGCACAGAGCCCAGAACGTCAGAGCCAGAAGAAACCTCGGAGATCCTGGGGTCTCATACATCTTACAGCTAGGCAAAGTTAGGCCCACCGAGGTGAAGGGACTTGCCCAAGACCACACAGGCGCAAAGCTGGGGAATGAGCCCGGATCCTGTCTCCCTGCTCCCACATCCTTTACTCTGTGCCAGGCACGGTGAGGTGAGCACAGAGGTTAAGTCATTTGGCTAAAGTTCGCAGGGATAATAAATTGCAAAGACAATTGAAGCCAGGTCTGTGAAGCCCTGGAAATCTAGCACCACAGCAAAACTCTTTTCTGCCTCCCACAGAGAGAAGGTACTATGACCTGCCCTACTCCGAAAGATTATTGAACAAATAGAACATCATTTTGACAATCTTCAAAGTAATTTTGCAGTAATATGAATGAATATGGAAAGATTGGTTACTATGCTTCCCAAAGCTTATGAAAGGAAAAAAGAAACAAAAAAGAAAATAGAGTCAGTAGAAGTTAAACCACCTGTGCCTTAAGGTGACGTTTTTGCTATTTTGTATAAGAGAATTTTCTGCTGTTTTGTATTAAGAAAACGGTAATCATCAAAGAAGGTGCTTAATTATTTTGCATAAAGAGAACAAGAGCCTAGTGAGGTGGCTCATGCCTGTAATCGCAACAATTTGGGAAGCCAAAGCGGGAGGATTGCTTGAGTTCAGAAGTGTGAGACCAGCCTGGGCAACATGGCCAGACTCTGTCTCTAATAACGATACAAAAATTAGCGAGGCGTGGTGGCGCAGCCTGTAGTCCCAGCTACTCAGGAGAGTGAGGTGGGAGATCATTTGAGCCTGGGAGGTCAAGGCTGCAATGAGCCTCAAGTGGTGGCGCCACTGCACTCCAGGCTTGATGACAGAGCGAGACCCTGTCTCAAAAAAGAGAGAGATACCATCCTGGCTAACATGGTGAAACTCCGTCTCTACTAAAAATACAAAAAATTAGGCGGGAATGGTGCGGTCGCCTGTAGTCCCAGCTACTCAGGAGGCTGAGGCAGGAGAATGGCGTGAACCTGGGAGGCGGAGCTTGTAGTGAGCTGAGATGGTGCCACTGCACTCCCGCCTGGGCGACAGAGAGGGACTTCATCTCAAAAAAGAAAAAAGAGAGAGAGAACAAGAGACAGTGTAGTGCAATGGTTCTGCCCTGGCTCTGCCACCAGCAAGCTGTGTGCATATGAGCAAGTTACTTAGCATATCTATGTGCCTCCGGTTTTTGTTTTTGTTTTTTTTTTTTTTTTGTTTTTTTTTTTGGGGGGGGTTGTTTTTTGTTGTTTTTTGTTTTTTGTTTTTAAGATGGAGTCTTGCTCTGTTGCCCAGGCTGGAGTGCAGTGGCACAATATTGGCTCACTGCAACCTCTGCCTCCCAGGTTCAAGCAATTCTCCTGCCTCAGCCTCCCGAGTAGCTGGGATTACAGACGCCAGACACACCACGCTCAGCTAATTTTTGTATTTTGGTAGAGATGGGGTTTCACCATGTTAGCCAGGTTGGTCGCGAACTCCTGACCTCAGATAATCTGCCTACCTCGGCCTCCCAAAGTGCTGGGATTACAGGCGTGAGCCACCGCGCCCGACCTGCCTCGGTTTCTTTATTGAAAGATGAGAATGATAAAAGTAGCAATCTCTTTAGACAGGCTGTTGGCAGGAATTAATGAGATGATAACATGGAAGAGGGCCTGGCACCTAACAGGACCTCAATAAACATTGGCTACTATTATATTTACCTGTGTGACTTTGGGCAAGCACAGAAGTGTGTGCAATATATGCTTGCTAAATGGCATCTATACTTTTATTATGCTTATGCATACTTTCTAAGTTTTCTTCAATGAACATAGATTCTTTTGTGATATATAAGAAGTTATTGTAAACTCAATTTGAAGATGAGAAAAGGTCATTTAATCTTGATTCTTGATGCTTCTAGAAGGATGTATTCATTCTACAAATATCGAATGGTTCTCTGCTATGTGCCAAGTGCTACTATAAATGCTGAGAAAACAGCAGTGAATAAAAGAGACAAAAATTCTTGTCCTTGTGGAGTTGACATTCTAGTGGGGTAAGACAGCTATTAAAAATCAATATTTACAGTAGTAGGCTAGATAGAGAAAAGTGCTATGGGAGTAAAATGAAGCAGGGAAGAAGGGAGTTCAATGTTAAAGACGACAGAAAATCTTAGATGGTGATAAGCAAGAAACAATAGGTTTCTTAAAGCAATAAAGCCAAGCACAGTCTGAGAAAGAGAGAGAGAAGGATCTGAATAGTAATTTCTCCAAAGAAGATACACAGTAGTCAATAAGCACTTGAAAAAGTGCTCAATATCATTAGCCATTAGGGAAATGCAAATCAAAACCACAAGGAGATACCACTTCACACCCATTAGGATGGCCATGACAAATAAGATAGACAATAACAAGTGTTGGTGAGAAGGTGAAGAGAATAGAACCCTTGGCTGGGCATGGTGGCTCACGCCTGTAATCACAGCACTTTGGGAGGCCAGTGTGGGTGGATCACTTGAGGTCAGGAGTTCAAGACCAGCCTGGTCAACATGGTGAAACCCCGTCTCTACTAAAAATACAAAAAAAAATTAGCTGGGTGTGGTGGCAGGTGGCTGTAATCCCAGCAACTCGGGAGGCTGAGGCAAGAAAATCGCTTGAACCTGGGAGGTGGAGTTTGCAGTGAGCTGAGATTGCGCCATTGCACTCCAGCCTGGGGGACAATAGTGAAACTCCGTCTCAAATAAAAAAAAGAGAGAGAGAATGGAACCCTTATACACTGCTAGTAGAAATATAAATTGGTACAACCACTTTAGAAAACATAAAGTTAGCATATCTGACTCAATATTCCACTCCTACATATCACCCAAGAAGAAATGGAAAAAATATGTCCCCACAAAAACTTGTACACAGATGTTCATGCCAGCATTATTCACAATATCAAAAAATGTAAATAAACCAAATATCTATCAAGTGATGAATAGATAAATAAAATATGGTTGGGCTATACAATGGAATGTAAAAGGAAATGAAGTACTGATACATGCTATGACATGGATGAACCTTGAAAATATGCTAAGCGAAAGAAGCTAGACCACATATTATACGATCCCTTTTATATGAAATGTGCATAAGCAAATATATAGAGATAGAGGGTAGACAAAGTGGCTGTCTAAGGCTGAAGGAGAGGAGGATTTAGGGGCAACAAATTAGGAGTTTCTTTGGAAGAGGATGAAAGTGTTATAAAATTAATTGTGGTGATGGTTGTAAAACTCTGAATATACTAAAAGCCATTGAATTATACTCTTGCTCTTTTTTTTTTTTTTTTTTTAAAAAACAGTCTCACTGTGTTGCCCAGGCTGGAGTGCAGTGGCATGATCTCAGCTCACTGCAGCTTCCAGCTCCTGGGTTTAAGCAATTCTCCTGCCTCAGCCTCCTGAGTAGCTGGGACTGCAGGCATACGCCACAATACCTGGCAAATTTCTGTATTTTTAGTAGAGATGGGGTGTCGCCTTGTTGGCTAGTCTTGTCCTGAACTCCTGACCTCAAGTGATCTGCCCATCTCGGCCTCCCAAAATGCTGGGATTACAGGCATGAGCCACCACGTCTGGCCGAATTATGCTCTCTAATTGGGTTAATTATATCTCAATAAAGCTGATTTTTGTTTGTTTGTTCGTTTGTTTTTGTTTTTGAGACAGAGTCTCGCTCTGTCACCCAGTCTGGAGTGAGGTGGCACAATCTTGGCTCACTGCAACCTCTGCCTCCCAGGTTCAAGTGATTCTCCTGCCTCAGCCTCCCAAGTAGCTAGGACTATAGGCGCATGCCACCAGGCCCAGCTAATTTTTTGTATTTTTGGTAGAGACAGGGCCAGGATGGTCTTGATCTCGTGACCTCATGATCCACCCACCTCGGCTTCCTAAAGTACTAGGATTACAAGTGTGAGTCACCACACCTGTCCAATATAGCTATGTTTTAAAGTTATTGTTGGTCAGGTGCGGTGGCTCACACCTGTAATTCTAGCACTTTGGGAGGCCGAGGCAGGCAGATCACCTGAGGTCAGAAGTTTGAAACCAGCCTGGCCAACATAGTAAAACCCCGTCTCTACTAAAAGTACAAAGATTAGCTGGGTACAGTGGTATGCACCTGTAGTCCCAGCTACTTGGGAGGCTGAGGCAGGAGAATCACTTGAACCCAGGAGGTGGAGGCTGCAGTGAGCTAAGATCATACCACTGCACTCTAGCCTGGGCAGTATGGCAAGACTTCATCTCAAAAAAAATGAATAAAATAATTAATTAAATAAAGTTATTGTAAAGTCTGGTCAATCCCATCATTCCCATGCTTAAATACGTGTAACAGGATGTGGAGAGGATCCTAGCTGTGCCCACTAGAGTTCATTGTCAAAGTGTGATGTGCTGGTGAAATGGGCACATTCTTAGTATCTGATGTGTTTGAGTCATTCTCAATGAGGGAAAGGAACTTTTGAGCCACAGGAGGAAAGGAGGATTGGAGAAATCACCAAGGGTCAATCCTCAATCCAGCTGTCTTCGTACAGACTTATACTTCATGGAGAGCCAAACTTGGGATGGTTCAAGGAGTTGTTCTCATTAGCGATGCTGACCCATAAGGAAGGTGTGGCAGCCAGACTCTAAGGTGTCCCCACAATGCCCACCTCATGATGTCCCTGCCCTTGTGTGGGCAGGACCTGACTTGCTCCTAGCCAATAGAATGAGCCAAAGGCTTTAGGATGTACGTGATTGCATTACAGAAAACGTAACCCATCTTGCTAGGAGACTCTCTTGCTGGCCTTGAAGATCGCCATGGTGAGAGCTGCCCTATAGAGAAGACCACGCAGCAAGGAACGGAGGGCAGCCTCCAGCCACCAGCCGGCAAGAAACTGGGGACCTTTGGCCAGGCATGGTGTCTCACGCCTGTAATCCCAGCACTTTAGGAGGCCGAGGTGGGTAGATCATGAGGTCAAAAGTTCAAGACCAGCCTGACCAACATGGTGAAACCCCCATCTCTACTAAAAATACAAAAATAAGCCGGGTGTGGTGGCGCACACCTGTAGTCCCAGCTACTCAGGAGGCTGAGGCAGGAGAATCGCTTGAACCCAGGAGGCAGAGGTTGCAGTGAGCCGAGATCATGCCATTGCACTCCAGCCTAGACAACAGAGTGAGACTCCATCTCAAAAAAAGAAAGGAAGGAAAAAAGGAAGGAAGGGAGGGAGGGAGGGGAGGGGAGGGGAGGGAAGGAGGGAGGGAGGGAGGGAAGGAAAAAAGAAACTGGGGCCCTCAGCCCAGCAGCCTGAAAGGAACAGAATGCTGCCAATAATCACATGAGCTCAGAAGCAGATCCTTCACCTGTTGAGCCTCAGATGCGACTGCAGTCACAGCCAACATCTTGATTATAGCCTGTGAGACTCTGAAGAAGAGGGTCTAGTGAAGCGGTCCCTGACCTATAGAAGCTGTCCCTGACCACTCAGATAATAAATGTGTGTTATTTTAAGCTGCCACATTTGGGATAAAATTGTTACACAGCGAAAGAACTAATACAGGCCACAACCCACTCTTTTCTGTTGCCTAAGAGGTAGCTCCTGCTCAGAGGCCATTGACACCGAAGTGTTATAAGGATTCTGGAATAAAGTATCCTCCAGATCCTGGCGGCTGGTATCTCTGGGGGCATAGGAAGACAGACAATAGGGTGCAGGAAAGAGCACTGTCATTAGGGACACAGGTGCTTTTCCTGTGCACACAGGTACAATGGTGAGGTGCCACCAAGGGGCATCAGGGAAAGCAGCATCAATACGGGAAACAGGAAGGAGGTGGAAGAATAGGGACTGAGAGTGAAATTTTGAATTTGGTCAGTTCTAGGAAACAATCTTGGCTTTTCCACTTCCCATCTATGTGGCCTTGGACAAGTATCCAAAGCTCTTTATGCCTCTGTTTTCTCATTTCTGAGAAGATAATATCCAGAGCATCTATCTTGCAGGGTGCTCCTGAGGAAAAGTGAGTTAATCCTGTTGTGACCATGAGAATGCACCTGGCAGACTTCCAACTGTAGGGAGGTTATCTGACCAACGGCTCAGCTGCTGCACTCTGAAATCCATCAAAGCATTGGCACCAAAGCCATGTTACCCATAGGCTGCACCCAAAGACCGACCATGGCAGGAATACTAAGGCAGGCCTGTCCCCGGGTGACAATGGGAGTCCTCTGGTGATAGATAATCTTTGGCTCAAAGACAGCCCAACAGCCTTGCTGATCCTTTGTTGGACTGTGTGTGGTAGTATGGAATTTTTCCACACATTCCCTTCCCTCTCTTCTTTACTTGAGGTCAGACTTGATTCACAGTCTGATGGCTCTCTCAACCTGTCCCAGCTCCCCGCCCATTTCCCCCTGATAAAATCCTTGCATGTTTTTTGTTTTTTTGAGGCAGTATCTCACTCTGTCTCCCTGACTAGAGTGCAGTGGTGTGATCTCAGCTCACTACAACCTCCGCCTCTCAGTTCAAGAGATTCTCCTCCCTCAGCCTCCTGAATAGCTGGGATGACAGGCACGCGCCACCACACCCGGCTAATTTTTGTATTTTTAGTAGAGAGGGCGTTTCCCTATATTGGCCAGGCTGGTCTCGAACTCCTGACCTCATGATCTGCCCGCCTTGGCCTCCCAAAGTGCTAGAATTACAGGCGTGAGCCACCACACCCGGCCAATCCTTGCACGTTTAATTCTGTTGTGGCACCTCCTCCTTAGTGAACCTGGACAGACACAAGAAGCACCAGGAATAGGCAGCGAAAATAGGTGGTGAGATGTGGATTTGGGATGATTCACCCATTGCTCAATAGGTACAGAGAATACCCTCCTCCTGCACAGATAGTCTTGGAACAAGGTGGTGGCTCACATGCTAGAGATTTCACTGACAGCAACCTGGGAAAATATCCCCATGGAGGAGAATGCTGTGCTGGGCACATATTTTCCAGAGTCTGAAAAATATGGGGAGAACAATGTGGACAAAGACAGAAGAAGTTAGTTGACTGACTGTGTTGGAGAAGGATGAGGAGAGACTGAGAGCTGTTCAGGGGCAGTTAAGGGCTAAGCATGAGAACCAGAGAGCTGGATGGTAGCTTATAAAAAGGCTCTTATCGCGTGTGGTGGTGAAGGACAGACACAATTGGGTTGCAGGCTGAAGAGCCCTAGAGATGTTTGAATATTCAGGCAAGGAAGGTCTATTGTGTGAAGGTCAGGATCCCCTGGTGGGGTAAACCAAGGATTCTAAAACATGGGATAAGGACATCTGGATGGATATGCCTGAGGATGTTGACTCCACGAGATAAACCCCAGGCCTCTCTGGGCTTCTCAAGCTGAGTTAGGACTGGAGCTATTGCTGCACTGGAAGATGCTGCAGAGGCTCTTCTGCCACAGGTGACACACGCCCCCGTGGGTGGTGCCCCTGCTTCCACTCCTGGCTGCCAGGCTGGAAACTAGGATTAAATCCCAAAGTAACCTGACTGGGGATAGACTGGACCAAACAAGGGAGAACAGAGATCCCCTCCCTAAATTGCAAAAATTAACCAGTTTGTACTGGCACAAGCCAGGGGAGTACCCCTGAGATTGGATTTGGCAGGTACTTGATCAAGGAAGCTGGAATGTAAGATTGGATAAGCAAGAAATCATTCACTTAGGGACACTTTCTCCCGACAGGGATGTATTTATTTATTTATTTATTTATTTATTTATTTATTTATTTATTTATTTATGTATGTATGTATTTATTTGAGACAAGTGTCTCACTCTGTTGCCCAGGCTGGAGTGCAGTGCTACAATCTCAGCTTACTGCAACCTCTGCCTCCTGGGTTCAAGCGATTCTCCTGTCTCAGCCGACTGAGTAGCTGGGACTACAGGCGCACACCTCCACACCCAGTTAATTTTTTTTTTTTTTTTTGAGATGGAGTCTCGCTCTGTCGCCCAGGCTGGAGTGCTGTGGCCGGATCTCAGCTCACTGCAAGCTCCGCCTGCCGGGTTCACGCCATTCTCCTGCCTCAGCCTCCCAGGTAGCTGGGACTACAGGCACCGCCACCTCGCCCGACTAGTTTTTTGTAGTTTTTAGTAGAGACGGGGTTTCACCGTGTTAGCTATGATGGTCTTGATCTCCTGACCTCGTGATCCTCCCGTCTCGGCCTCCCAAAGTGCTGGGATTACAGGCTTGAGCCACCGCGCCCGGCCTAATTTTTTTTTTTTTTTTTGAGAGATTGGTTTTCACCATGTTGGCCAGGCTGGTCTCGAACTCCTGACCTCAAGTGATCCACCCACCTCAGCCTCCCAAAGTGCTAGGATTACAGGCGTGAGCCACCGCGCCCGGCCAGGACAAGGGATTTAATACCCCAGTGAGGAATACAGCTACTGGGGTGGCTCTCAGAAGCCTGGTGAAAACAATGGCCAATGCTCGGTGAAGTGGAAATTCTCTACCATCTTCCTCTACCCTGGCAGATGGCAGAAGTGGGCATGCTGAAACAGACATACGGTTGGTCCTCATTATTCATGGATTCCAGTTCCATATTTGTGAATTAGCCTGCTCACTACAATTTATTTGTATCCCAGAATGAATACTCGCAGTACTTTTGTGGTCATTCATGGACATGCACAGAGCAGTAAAAATTTGAGTCAGTCTATATATACATTCCTGGCTGAGGTCAAACAACACTCTGTCTTCTTGTTTCAACTCTTGTACTATAAATAACTATCTTTTCTCCATCTATTTAGTGCTATATTTTTCATATTTTTTTGCTTTTTCTGGGTGATTGCACTGATTGAAGTGGCTCAGGTATAGCGCTGAAATGCTCTCTGGTGTTCCTGAGCACGAGCCGGCTGTGGCGGGACCTTACTGAGATATATATGAGTTAGATAAAGCTTCATTCAGGCATAAGTTATAGTGCTGCTGGGTGTGAGTTTCATGTGTGTCCGTGTGTTTTTGTTTGTTCGTTTGCTTGTTTATTTGAGACCAAGTCTCACTCTGTAGCCCAGGTTGGACTGCAGTGATGCGATCTCAGCTGACTGCAGCCTCCACCTCCTGGGTTCCAGTGATTCTCCTGCCTTAGCCTCCCAGGTAGCTGGGATTACAGGCACCTGCCACCGCACCCGGCTAATTTTTGTATTTTTAGTAGAGATGGGGTTTCACCATGTTGGCCAGGGTGGTCACAAACTCCTGACCTCAAGTGATCCGCCCATCTCAGCCTCCCAAAGTGCTAGGATTACAGGCATGAGCCACCACGCCCAGCCGAGTTTAATGTTAACAAATCAACAATGTATATTAACAAGGTATCTCTAAACAGAAACAAACAAAATATCATTATATATTGATATATATATATATATATCTTTTTTTTTTTTTTTGAGACGGAATTTCACTCTTGTCGCCCAGACTGGAGCGCAATGGTGAAATCTGGCTCACTGCAACCTCTGCCTCCCAGGTTCAAGCAATTCTCCTGCCTCAGCCTCCCAAGTAGTTAGGATTACAGGCATGCACCACCACTCCCAGCTAATTTTTGTATTTTTAGTAGAGACAGGGTTTCACCATGTTGGTCAGACTGGTCTCCAACTCCTGACCTCGTGATCTGCCCACCTCAGCCTCCCAAAGTGTTGGGATTACAGACGTGAGCCACCGCGCCTGGCCACACCATTTCCACTTGATGATGGATTGTGGCTGCCCATGCTCAACCTTACAGCTTGGTGGATCAGATAATACTCAATGCATGATGAGCAGCTCAGTCACACAGTCACCCACCGTTCCCGCATCAGGTGTTCAATTTCAACAAGGGCTCAGTAGCAAGACATGAGATGTTTCTCAAAAGGAGAAACTTGTCTACAGATAAGGGTATGACTTTGCGGAGGTCTGTATACTCCTATTGGGGCTTGGTAGAGGCTCCATGGAGCACTCTTATTAATCACACGCACATGGAGCATCAAAGAATCTACTTAGTCATAAGGCCCGAGTGGCAGAAAACCTTGCACTGCAGTCTGGATTTCTCCAGACCTTTCTCTTGCTATAGGTCCCACTCAAAACCAGCAGCTCAACAGGTTACTGGTAACTGGGTCAGAGCAGCTCACTCAAATACAATATATGTTGTATCCAAAATCCAAAAAGTCTCACCAAACATTGTGTTTCTTTTTAATGACAAGCAGTGTATGGTGAAACATCTTATTTCACGTTAGGAGGAATATCCCAATACTCTCCCAAACCACTGGACCCTCAGGAGCTTCATTGAGGTAGTGGGCTCCTGAATCTTTGGGGGGTTTATTTCCCACTCTTTGGCTCACATGTGTCTAAGACATCTAAGGCACTTGCTATTTCCTGCCCTGTAATCCAATTGTAGGGGAATGGCTCCTCCATGGCACTCTGGCAACGTGCACTTATCCACAGAGGCCATGCATTAAAAGCTTGAATTGCGGCCGGGCACAGTGGCTCACGCCTGTAATCCCAGCACTTTGGGAGGCTGAGGTGGGTGGATCATGAGGTCAGGCGATCGAGACCAGCCTGGACAACATAGTGAAACCCCGTCTCTACTAAAAAACAAAAAATTAGCTAGGTGTGATGGCACATGCCTGTAGTCCCAGCTACTTGGGAGGCTGAGGCAGGGGAATCGTTTGAACCCAGGAGGCAGAGGTTGCAGTGAGCTGAGATCATGGCACTGCACTCCAGCCCGGCGACAGAGCAAGACTCTGTCTCAAAAAAAAAAAAAAAAAAAAAAAAAGCTGGAATGGCATGGCAGCTTACCTAAGTCTTGGAAGAATGCCTTGAAATCCTCCTGGAACACAAGAAGATGGAAAGCTTGTGAGGACTCACCTTCCTATCTTCCATAGGCTATCATGAGACAGTTTCTCATTGCTCCCAGGTTCTGATGAGGTATGAGACCTCCCAGATCAACCCCTCAGAATAGATAGAGCTACACAATCAGTCCTGCAAACTGCTTAGCTGCAGCCTACTATCAGCTTCTTAGTCGCTGAAGATGTTGGCTCCCCTTTTTGCTGTCTGAGTAATAAACAACCTAAAAGTGGCTTATTGTAACTTTGTCAGTTATCAATCACACCTTGGCCTTGACCTTGCTTTATCCTGCATGCTTGGCACCAATACGCATGATTTATCAATGTAGTCAACCAGTGTGACGTTCTACGGGATATCAAGACAATCAAGATCTCTGTGGACTAGATTATGAAAGAGGGCAAGAGAGTTGAGAAAGCCCTGAGGCGAGATGAAAAAGGTATATAGTTGACCATGTTAGGTTAAAGCAAATTACTTCTGGTGGTCTCTGCAATTTTGCATAAAGAAAAAGGACTTTTTGGCCAGGCGCGCTGACTCGCGCCTATAATCCCAGCACTTTGGGAGCCCAAGGCAGGCAGATCACGAGGTCAGGAGTTTGAGATCAGCCTGATCAACAAGGTGAAACCCTGTCTCTACGGACACGGTGGCAGGCACCTGCAATCCCAGCTACTCAGGAGGCTGAGGCAGGAAAATCGCTTGAACCTGGGAGGTGGAGGTGGCAGTGAGCCAAGATCGTGCCACTGCACTCCAGCCTGGATGACAGAGTGAGACTCTGTCTCAAAAAAAAAAAAAAAAAAAAGAAGAAGAAGAAAAAGAACTTTTTTCTAAATCAGTATCTGCATACCAAGTACCAAGGACTACGCTGATTTGCTGCAATAGATTTCGTATCTGGGTAGTAGCTGCAATGGAAGTAACCATCTGGAGACACTGCAACATAATAAAAATATATATATTTGGCCTTCATCCCTGGTTCCTGGCGCAGAGCTCCTAAAATCTTTGTAATTTCCTGAGTGAGAGAGGTGAGAGGAGCATCTTCTGTTATTCATAATAAGCTCCTTTCAACCATACCTGTGTATATGCTAATGAGATGACTGTTGGTGGGCCCCTAGATAGCATCGGGGTTGGGGTTGGGGGCTAATTGCCTGAGGAACCAACCTTGTAATTAGAGGGTTGCAACTTTCAACCCTGACCCCCAACTCTCAGACAGGAGAGAAGGGCTGGAGATTGACTTCAGTCACCAGTGGCCAGTGATGCCTATGTAATAAAGCCTCTATAAAGTCCCCTAAACTGCGGGCTTCAGAGAGCTTGTAGGTTGAACACATCAAGGTGCTGGGAGGGTGGTGTGCCCAGAGAGAGCAGGCCTTCCTGTGGCAGGACAGTTCTCCTTGACAATCACATAAACAGGCCTCCATGACAGTCACACAGACAGGCCGCATAGCCCTCCAGTTACACAGACACATTTCCACAGAGCTGCCTTAACATTGAGCAAATAATTAAACCTAGAGAAATGGGTGCCCAGACATCAAAGCTAGACATGAAACATACAGTCAGTAGGAGCCTTGCGTGGGCTTCCCCCTAACTTGGAGCAAGCCAAAATAACGGAGACAGCCTTCCATTCCTAGTGCCAGGACCCATCTTAGGTCGACAAAATCTGAGACGAGTCAAGGTAACAGAGGCAGCTGTGTGAATAGATTTATTGGACCGTCTAAGGCAGCTCTCTGGACCAAGCTGTTAATGAGATAAGATAGAAATAATCACTCCGGTACCACAGTAGACAGGCCTTGAAGGTACTGGTGACTCTTAATTGGACTTAGCAAGCATTCTTCTTGGCCTCTGACCTTCTAATTGAAACAAAATTAGTTATCTATAGACTTAGGCAAATGCTATGCTGCACATAGGCACATAACCCCAACCTGTATAAGAACTAAGAAAATGGTAATACTTTGAGTTGGTCTGGTGGAATTATCTCCAGCATTCTCCCTGTATCCAGTTACAGCAGTAAGTTCCCTTCTTTCTTAGTTTGTCTGTTTCTTGTTATTGTGTCACAAGAAAATGCAGCTGGACCCGGCTCGGTTCCAGGAACATTCATTCCCACATGCCTCATCCCATTCTCCTCCATTTGGCTGTCCCTGAGTTGTATACTTTATATTAAGGCAGTATTAGTAAGCAAAGTGCCTTTCTGAGTTCTGTGAGCTATTCTAGTAAATCATTAAACATAAGAAGGGGATTGTGGGAATCTCTAATTGCTAGCTGATTGGTCAGAGGTATGGGAGGCCCAGACTTGTGACGGACATGTGAAGTAGGGTCAGTATTGTGAGACTGTGCCCTTAACCTGTGGGGTCTGCACTAACTCCAAGTAGTTAGTGTTGGAATAGAATCAAATCACTTTACACCTAGCTAGTGTCTAGAAAGTTAGAGAATTGGTTGTCAGTGTGGAAAAAAAAAAAAAAAAAACCAATGCATTTGGTGTCAGAAGTATGAGTAGAAATAGACCACAGTACATCTAATCCACAGATATTCTCCAAGATCATGCCTTTTGTACAGTTCAAACAGGTAATTTAAATGGGAATGAGACAGGAATTACCACTCCTATGTACTTCAAGTCTTTGATGTCATTATTCTCGGAAATTCTCCCTGGGAAAATGAAACTACTTTTGGTTAAGTATCCTAGTAAAGGGCTGGGTGCGGTGGCTCAAGCCTGTAATCCCAGCACTTTGGGAGGCCGAGACGGGCGGATCACGAGGTCAGGAGATCAAGACCATCCTGGCCAACACGGTGAAACCCCGTCTCTACTAAAAAATACAAAAAAACTAGCTGGGTGAGGTGGCAGGTGCCTGTGGTCCCAGCTACTCGGGAGGCTAAGGCAGGAGAATGGCATAAACCCTGGAGGCGGAGCTTGCAGTGAGCTGAGATCCAGCCACTGCACTCCAGCCTGGGCGACAGAGTGAAACTCCGTCTCAAAAAAAAAAAAAAAAAAACTATCCTAGTAAAGAAGGGAAATTCCAAGGGCTTCTACTGGGCTCTACCTACCATTAACAATCTTCATTCCACAGATCAGGGAGTCAATGTGGGTTACTGAGTATGTCTATTCCAATCATACAGTCAAGAACTGCAGAAATGACCATAGGTGGTCGATGGATCTGCCAGGCCCACAGTGGGACAGACTTTGGCCAAAACTCCATTTTTTTTTACCTACTCACCATAAGCCCCTAGTTTGTGACATGTGGACTACAGTGGTATTTTGTGTTGGCAGAAATTATCATCATCTATTTAGACCCTGCAACAGACTAAATGTTTATGTTCCCCCAAAATTCATCTGCTAAAATTTTTTTTTTTTTTTTTTTTTTTTTTTGTGACAGAGTCTCACTCTGTCACCCAGGCTGGAGTGCAGTGGGGTGCAATCTCAGTTCACTGCAACCTCCGCTTCCTGGGTTCAAGTGATTCTCCTGCCTTAGCCTCCTGAATCGCTGGCATTACAGGCACCACCACGCCCAGCTAATTTTTGTATTTTTAGTAGAGACGGGGTTTCACCATGTTGGCCAGGCTAGTCTCAAACTCCTGAACTCAAGTGATCTGCCTGTCTCGGCCTCCCAAAGTGCTGGGATTACAGGCGTAAGCCACCTCGCCTGGCCCTTTTTTTTTTTTTTGGAGGGGGGTTGAGGACAGAGTCTCAGTCTGTCGCCCTGGAGTGCAGTGGTGCAATCTTTGCTCACTGCAACCTCTGCCTCCAGGGTTCAAGTGATCCTCATGCCTCAGCCTCCCAAATAGCTGGGATTACAGGCACATGCCACCAAGCCCAGCTAATTTTCATACTTTTAGTAGAGACAGGGTTTCTCCATGTTGGTCAGGCTGGACTCGAACTCCTGACCTCAAGTTATTTGCCTGCCTTGACCTCCCAAAGTGCTGGGATTACAGGCATGAGCCATCGTGCCTGGCCTCATATGCTGAAATTTTTTTTTTTTTTTTTTGGAGGTGGAGTCTTGTTCTGTCACCCAAGCTGGAGTGCTGGAGTGCAGTGGCATGATCTCCACTCACTGCAACCTCTGCCTCCCGGGTTCAAGTGATTTTCCTGCTTCAACTTCCTGAGTAGCTGGGACTACAGGCACACGCCACCATAACTGGCTTTTTTTTGTATTTTAGCAGAGATGGGGTTTCACCATGTTGCCCAGGCTGGTCTCAAACTCCTGAGCTCAGGCAATCTGCCCACCTCGGCCTGCCAAAGTGCTAGAATTACAGGCGTGAGTCACCAAACCCCCAAGGTAATGGCATTTGGAAGGCTTTTGGCAGGTGATGAGGTCGTGAGGGCAGGGATTAGTGCCATTATAAAAGAGATCCCCAGAGAGATGCCTTGCCTCTTTCACCATGTAAAGCTATAGTGACGAGATGGTGTTTGAGGAACAGGCCCTCACCCAACACTGAATCGACAACACTTGATCTTGGACTTCCCAGCCTCCAGAACGGTGAGAAATAAATTTCTGTTGTTTATAAGCCGCCCAATCTATGGTATTTTGTTATAGCAGCCTGAACAGACCAAGACAGAGCCAGTATCTAGTACTCCTCAAAAGACACACGGTCACTTTAGTAAATAGTTACAGGTACCTTGGGTGCCAGTACTGCAGAATCCTTTCTCAAGGAAACCTGATCTCCTTTCCACTATGGGGTTCTGGGGCTATGAACTGGCTTCGGTCCAGAACTAGGTGAAAAGTTACAACTTCCTAGTATGGGCACTTAAGTTGAGTTTCTTTTTTTGAGAGGGAGTCTTGCTCTGTCGCCAGGCTGGAGTATAGTGGTGCAATCTCAGCTTACTGCAACCTCCGCCTCCCAGTTCAAGTGATTCTCCTGCCTCAGCCTCCTGAGTAGCTGGGACTACAGGCTCGTGCCACCATGCCCAGCTAATTTTTGTATTTTTAGTGGAGACGGGGTTTCACCATGTTGGCCAGGATGGTTTTGATCTATTGACCTTGTGATCCGCCTGCCTCGGCCTCCCAAAGTGCTGGGATTAGAGGTGTGAGCCACCGCGCCCAACCAAGTCGAGTTTCTACAATTAGAAATATTTTCGGTTATAATGATGAATCAAATAATATTTCAATAGGCTACCTGTTTCATCCCTGGGGATACCATGATTGATTAATCACCCATGAGATTCCCTACAGGTCATAACATTCTGATTGCCACTGTGTTCTTGTTGCCCATGGTGGTCCTTACGTCCACCTTGTCTGGTATTTTTTTTTTTTTTTTTAAATGGAGTCTTCCTCTGTCGCCCAGGCTGGAGCACAGTGGTGCAATTTCAGCTCACTGCAACCTCCGCCTCCCAGGTTCAAGTGATTCTACTGCCTCAGCCTCCCGAGCAGCTGGGACTATAGGCATGCACCACCACTCCTGGCTAATGTGTGCGTGCGTGTGTGTGTGTGTGTGTGTGTGTGTGTGTTTTGAGATGGAGTCTCGCCCTGTCCCCCAGGCTGGAGTGCAATGGCGCAATCTCCACTCACTGCAACCTCCACCTCCCAGGTTCAAGCTATTCTCCTGCCTCAGCCTCCTGAGTAGCTGGGATTACAGGCACCACCACTACGCCTGGCTAATTTTTGTATTTTTAGTAGAGATGGGGTTTCACCATGTTAGCCAGGCTGGTCTCAAACTCCTGACCTCAGGTGATCCACCCGCCTCAGCCTCCCAAAGTGCTGAGATTACAGGTGTGAGCCACCACACCCAGCTTTTTTTGTTTTTGTTTTTGTTTTTCTTTTTGTATTTTTAGTAGAGATAGGGTTTTACCATGTTGACCAGACTGGTCTCGAACTCCTGACCTCAGGTGATCCACCCACCTCAACTTCCCAAAGTACTAGGTTTACAGGTGTGAACCACCGCGCCCGGCCTCTGCCTGGTTTTTAAGGGCTGCCTGCCACTTGACTTTTGTCACCATGAGTCCCATCATCCTCAGTGAATCCAAGTTTCAGCCAAGCAACCCGGCAAACTGTGTCACTTCTAGCTGCATGAGCTGGCACAATGAATCCAGGCTCTCCGGTCAGGGCACCCATATAAATAAATTCAGCCCTGTCCAGTGTTCCATTCTGTCCTCCTTGGTCTAACCACTGCCAAACACACTCCTTAGGTTTTTGTGATATAAATGGCAAAATAATTCCAATAAATGGCAAGATCATTTTGTAGTATTTACTATCTCCTTCCAGGTCACACTTTGTATTCTGAAGCATGCTGAAATCTGATGCTAGATACAATTGTAGGGGTGATTAAGCAGTAGATGGAGTGGGTCTTGGAGAGAATGGACACCTCTATACAAGGCCACTGTCCCAGGTGAGATGATTGCTGGCCTTCAAGCAAGGAAGGAATTTTCCTCTCAGACATGAGAAAGCAAACCGTGTCCCTCCCACAGAAGGGAGGGAGGCTCAGAGACATTCAGGGGTTTGGGGATTCTCAGATTTATCTGAGTCTGCCTGGATGCCCCACTCAGGCTCTCAGGCTTCTAGTCTTTCTGAATCAATACCCTAAATTTTTCATGAGAAATGTGGCAAGGCTGTGAGTTCAACTAATATTTTAATTCTGCAACCCACAAAGTTTGGGTCTGGTTTTCACTGAGGTTGACCCATACCTCAAGAAAGAAGAGATGCACTCAGACCCACCATAAAAGCCGTGGATTCTCTAACCATGACTCGAGCCTGAAGCTTCTCATTTTCTTTCTGTAAGTGCTCTAGTGCAGTCAGAGAAAGCCATTCCTTTCTCAGCCCTTGAAGTTAGTATTCCTGCCTATCGGTAAAAGTGGCAGCCACATTTCATCAAAATCAACTTCAGAGGATCATTTCATGAGTCACGATGCTGCTATATGCTGTGCGTTTCCAACTTGTGCTTTCCCATTGGCAAGTGAGGCAGCAGTGCATTCAAGACTAGAACAACCAAACCTGTCCCAGAGTCCCATCCTGGAGAGACCAGCCAAAGCCTAGGCAAGAGAAAGAAATCAGCCAGGTGTGGCCGGGCACGGTGGCTCACACCTGTAATCCCAGCGTTTTGGGAGGACAAGGCGGGCAGATCACGAGGTCAGGAGATCGAGACCATCCTGGCTAACATGGTGAAACCCCATCTCTACTAAAAATACAAAAAATTAGCCAGGCATGGTGGCGGGTGCCTGTAGTCCCAGCTACTTGGGAGGCTGAGGCAGGAGAATGGCGTGAACCTTGGAGGCGGAGCTTGCAGTGAGCTGAGATCCGGCCACTGCACTCCAGCCTGGGTGAAAGAGTGAGACTCCGTCTCAAAAAATAAAAAAAATTAAAAAAAAAAAAAAAAAGAAAGAAAGAAAAAGAAATCAGCCAGGTGTGGTGACTCACACCTGTAATCCCAGCACTTTGGGAGGCCAAGGTGGGTAGATTGCTTGAGCCCAGGAGTTGAAAACCAGTCTGGGCAACATAGCAAGACCCCACCTCTACAAAAAATACAAAAATTAGCCGGGTGTGGTGGTGTGCACCTGTAGTCCCAGCTACTGGAGAGGGCAAGCTGGGAGGATCGATTGAGCCCTGGAGGGTGAGGTGGCGGTAAGGCGGCACTGAGCCATGATTGCACCACTGCACTCCAGCCTGGGCGACAGAGTGAGACCTTTTCTCAAAAAAGAAAAAAAGAAAAACAAAAACAAAAACAAAAACAAAAACAGAAATTGCACTGGTGACTTCAGGAGAGATAACTTAAGAAATGGGTTAAAACTGTACTGGCAGTCTAAGAAAAAATGAAAAGGGATCACTAGAGTGTGAGAGGCAGTAACTGTGGAAAGAAGCTACCCTCCCTTGGGCTGGGTGAATAAAAGGCAAGGGTTTGGGGTTACTAGGATTTAGAGGTTTGAAGAAGGGACCCAGCTTAATACTGGGAAAATAGGTTATACTTCTCTCCCAGTATTGCCATATTAATATATTTCTCTTTTTAAAATCAACTTTATTAGGGTATAATTAAAATAAAATATTCCCATTTTAAATGTATAGTTTGCTGAGTGTTTTTTGTTTTGTTTTTTTTGAGACAGAGTTTTGCTCTGTTACCTAGGCTGGAGCATAGTGGTGCAAGCTCAGCTCACTGCAACCTCCACCTCCTGGGTTCAAGCAATTCTCTTGCCTCAGCCTCCCAAGTAGCTGTGATTACAGGCGTGCACCACCACACATAGCTAATTTTTGTATTTTTAGCAGAGATGGGGTTTTGCCATGTTGGCCAGGCTGGTCTTGAACTCCTGACCTCAAGTGATCCACGCACCTCCTGAAGTGCTGGGATTACAAGCATGAGCCACTGCTCCAGGCCCACCACCAGTCATTTTTTAAATCCAAGTGACAACTGAGGCTGTGAGCTGTTCAGGAGCAGGGACCATAAAGACTTTATGTCTGTGGCCTAGGGCCTTAGTAAGCACCAAGCACTGCATTTTAGTGGGGCTAAAGAGAGACTCTTTATACAAGCCCAACTATCCAAGTGGACTCAGATAAATTTGAGAAGCCTGGACCCCTGAATCTCTCAGAGCTTCCTTCCCTTCTGTGGGAGGGATGCAGCTTGCCCTCCCATGTCTGAGAGAAAAAGCCTTTCCTTGCTTGAAGACCAGTAATAATATCATCTGGGGCTAGACAGAAGCACAGTCCAAAAACACAACTACAAAGGAAGTCAGACTGTCTTCTGAAACTCCAACTTTAAAACCAAGTGAAGCAAGCAGAATTATGATATGCAAAGACACCTTAAAGAGACAATTTGACCAGGAGCAGTGGCTTATGCCTGTAATCCCAGCATTTTGGGAGGCCAAGGCAGGGGGATCACTTGAGCCCAGGAGTTCAAGACCAACCTGGGCAACACAGTGAGACCCCATCTCTACAAAAAAAAAAAAAACCATTAACCAGGTGTGGCGACACCCACCTTTAGTCCCAGCTACTTGGGAGGCTGAGGGAGATCGCTTGAGCCTGGGAGGTCAAGGATGCTGTGAGACGTGATCACACACCACTGCACTCTAGCCTGGGTGACAGAGTGAGACCCTGTCTCATAAAAAAAGAGACAAGTTGACTCTCAGGCTAAGAAAACTTGACTGTCCTCTGAAAAAGAAAAAGATAACCACTCTAATGGAGGAGTGGATTCTTTAGAAGGCAGGTTGCGGCTGGGCGCGGTGGCTCACACCTGTAATACCAGCACTTTGGAAGAACGAGGTGGGCAGATCATGAGGTCAGGAGATCGAGACCATCCTGGCTAACACGGTGAAAACTCATCTCTACCAAAAATACAAAAAACAAAATTAGCCGGGCGTGGTGGCGGGCACCTGTAGTCCCAGCCACTCGGGAGGCTGAGACAAGAGAATGGCGTGAACCTGGGAGCGCAGCTTGCAGTGAGCCAAGATCGCACCGCTGCATCCAGCCTGGGCGACAGAGCGAGACTGTCTCAAAAAAAAAGAAGAAGAAAGCAGGTTGCTTGGTCACAGAAGCATTGTAAGAGGGTCACCAAGGTTCACATTGGAAATGCAGAGCTGAACACCAGGAACGGGCCCTCCGTGTGTGTCATCTCAGGCCACTCTCCTGTGCTCCAGCCACTTTGGCCTTTTTCGGTTCCTTGTATATGTCAGGATTCTTCCAGCCTGAAGTCCCTTGCACATGCTGTTCCCTCTGTTTGAAATGCTTTTCCTTCCCTGCCACCCCCCTTACCTAGTAACTTACCATCAGGTTTCTTTCAAGTGTCACTTCCTGTGGCTCCCACATGGGGTCAGATCCTCCTGCCATAGGCTCTCCTGGTTTCCTCGACCTTTTCTTCATTGCATTTTGTGATTATGTGCTACTCTGGCCATGTGATTAATGTGACTGATGTTTCTCCACTGCTAAACTCAAAGCTTCCATGAGGGCCAGGCTGTCAGCTTTGCTCTCTACTGTACCCCTAATGCTTAGCACAGGTTTGGGACATGACTGACAATATACAATCTAAAGTCGGGCAGGCTATGAAGCCACATCCCACTTCACACCACCTCAATGTTGTACAGCCCTGCCCAACTGAATCTCCAGAAGTCTGTTTCCGCTTCTGTAAAATGAATATAATAACAGTATCTACCTCACAGAGTTGTTCTGAAGACGCAAGGAAATAATGCATGAAAAGTGCTTAGTATATTGTTTGGCCAGGCACAGTGACTCATGCCTGTAATCCCAGCGTTTTGGGAGGCCAAGGCAGGTGGATCACTTGAGGTCAGGAGTTCAAGACCAGTCTAGACACATAGTGAAACCCTCTCTCTACTAAAAATACAAAAATTAGCTGGGCATAGTGGTGGCGTTATCTCAGCTACTTGGGAGGCTGAGGCAGGAGAATCAATTGAACCCAGGAGGTGGAGGTTGCAGTGAGCCGAGATCACACCACTGTACTTCAGCCTGGGCAACAGAGTGAGACTCCATCTCAAAACAAACAAACAAACAAAAACTGCTCAGCACCCATTAAATGTCTAATAAATGGTAGCCATTCATGTTAGTACTACTAGAAGTGGCTGAAAATAATGTGGTAAATATGTCTGATTTTTGCATTCCACTAGGTCTCTGAAATTTAACACGGTGGCATTCTAATTCTATATGTCAGTTTTACACGTAGTGACTATAAGTCAGTGACAGATTCAGATCCACTTTCCCTGTGTCTCAAAGATAGATTTCTAGGTCTACAAGGCTGAGGACTAGCCCCAGACCCTGATGAAGTTCCCAAGGCCCTCTACCTTGGAGATTCAATTTATTGACCTGCCCTTGATACAAATGGCATTCTCTGCAGCAATATTCTTTTAACTTAGACATTTCTACAGTAACACTCCGTAAGTGTTCACTGAATTGAGTTCTACTGCCTCCCCATGGTCACAGGGTGAAATCCAAATTTCTCAGCTTGAAATAAAATACACCTTAATATCTGGCTCCAACCACCCTATCCACCCTCATTTCCTAATTGCCAGCATTTACAAAGTGTTTACTACATTTTATCTCATGAAATATACTATCTCATTATCTCATTCAATAAAAATAGATATCTATATGCCAGGTGCAGTGGCTCACACCTGTAATGCCAGCACTTTGGGAGGCCAAGGCAGGCAAATCATCTGAGGTCACGAGTTTGAGACCAGCCCGGCCAACAATGTGAAACCCCATCTCTACTAAAAATACAAACATTAGCCAGGTGTGGTGGTGCGCGCTTGTAATCCCAGCTACTCAGGAGGGTGAGGCAATAGAATCGCTTGAACCCAGGAGGCGGAGGTTGCAGTGAGTCAAGATCACTCCACTGCACTCCAGCCTGGGCAACAGAGCGAGACTCGGTCTCCAACAGAAAAAAAATTGATACCTAATAGGTATCAAATATAGAGACCATTATTTACACATTATGAAATGTAGTATCATATCTTGCATATACATATGTATAGTTTTTTTTTTTTATTTTAATTTTTTTGAGACAGAGTCTCACTCTCACCAGGCTGGAGCACAGTGGTGTGATCTCAGCTCACTGCAACCTCTGACTCCCGGGTTCAAGTGATTTTCCTGCCTCAGCCTCCCGAGTAGCTGGGACTACAGGCATGCACCACCATGCCTGGCTAATTTTTGTATTTTCACCAAGTTGGCCAGGCTGGTCTTGAAATCCTGACCTCAAGTAATGCATGCACCTTGACCTCCCAAAGTGCTGGGATCACAGGCATAAGCCACTGCGCCTGACCACATGTGTATACTTTGACTTAAATAGTCTCACACAACACAAGTTCTTTTTTACGTTGCTTTTCCACACTCAACAATGCATCATGGATATTTCCCCATGCCATAGAGGTTTATTTACACATGTATAAGTCAATTTATTATCATTATTATTAATTGTAGAGATGGGGTCTTGCTATGTTGTCCAGGCTGGTTTCAAACTCCTGGGTTCAAGTGATCTTCTAACCTCGGTCTCACAGAGTGCTGGGGTTACAGACATGAGACACGTGCCAAGCTTACAACATTATTTTTAATGATTCCCTAGTATAGCATTGTAGGAATGTACCAGATTTACAGATAAACATTATAGTGGCTTCCAGCTTTTCAGTATTATAATCAACACTAGGATGAATAAATTTGTACATCTTCAGTTACTTAGAGTATCTTCCTAGATTGAATTCTTAAAAGTAGTACCGCTATATCAAGGGAGTGATACATTTACAATTTTGAAACATGATACGAAATTACCTTCCAGAACTTGTTATACCAGCTTATGTTTCCAACAGCAGGATATGAATGTCCCATTTTCCCCTACCCTTGTCAATGCTGGGTATTGCCAACTGAATGGGTAGGAAATTCAGCTTTCATTGTTGCTTTAACTGTTTTCTAGTGAGGTAAAACATCTTTACCATGGATTATATTTATTAGACTTCAGTATTTCTTTTGTGGATTGCTTCATGTTCTTTCCCCTTTTAAATGGGAGTATTCATCTTTTTTCATATTAATTTTATAAGCTCTTTGTTCTATACGTTGCAAAGCTTTTTTTTCTTAAATGTATAGTTTACATTTCAATTATGTGGGTTTTTTTTGTTTTGCTTTTACTAAACACATTTTACATTGTATATAGTCAAATCTATTTTTCCCTTAGGATTTCTTCTTTTTGGTCTTCTCCTTAATAATATCTTCCCTACTGCAAAACCAAGTAAATCTTCAACTCCTTAAAAAAAAAAAATTAGGCTGGGAACAGTGGCTCACGCCTGTAATCCTAGCACTTTGGGAGGCTGAGGTGGGCAGATCACAAGGTTAAGAATTCGAGACCAACCTGGCCAATACGGTGAAACCCCATCTCTACTAAAAATACAAAAAAAAAAAAATTAGACAGGCATGGTGGTGCCTGTAGTCCCAGCTACTCAGGAGGCTGAGGCAGGAGAATCGCTTGAACTGGAGAGGTGGAGGTTGCAGTGAGCCGAGATCATGCCACTGCACTCCAGTCTGGGCGACAGAGCAAGATGCCATCTCCAAAAAATAAAAATAAAAAATAGGCCGGGCGCAGTGGCTCACTCCTGTAATCCCAGCACTTTGGGAGGCCAAGGCAGGTGGATCACGAGGTCAGGAGATCAAGACCATCCTGGCCAACACGGTGAGACTCTGTCTCTACTAAAAGTACAAAAATTAGCCTGATGTGGTGGTACACTCCTATAGTCCCAGCTATTTGGGCAGCTGACGCAGGAGAATTGCTCGAACCCAGGAGGTGGAGGTTGCAGTGAGCCGAGATCATACCACTGCACTCCAGCCTGGCGACAGAGCAAGACTCCATCTCAAAAAATAAATGAAAATAAATAAATAAATAAATACATACATACATAAAATGTTTTTAAAAACTAGTTTATGGCTTTATTTTTCTATAATTAATGGTTTGATTCACCAGAATTTTGTTTCACGGCCCTGTTCTTTCTTCATCTAGCTGGGCCTCCTCCCTCAGACTAGGACTCTTCTGGTCCCTCCTCCCTCCAGCAGGATATAAGTTCTAAAGGGACCTCCAGATTTGCCCCAGGCAATCTCAGCCCTAGGCTGAGGCCTCCACTTGCAGGAGGTATGCACTGGCTCTCCCTTTGTTCTGCCCTCTAGGACCCAAGCGAGTGACCATCTTTGTGCCAGGGCAAGTCCCAGGTACAGAATACCCTGTTCCTGAATCCTCTGCCCTCTTTAGATCTCTCAGGGTTGCCAGGCCTTTGCCAGCCCTGTGGGGGCAGTTGATGAGGTTCTGTGGGCCTTATCTTCCACACAGAGCCACCAGGAAGGTGGTGGCTCTCAACCCTTTCCATCTGGGCCAGACCATTCTATTCAGATAATGCCTGACACTTCACAGGGGTGCTGGCCTGGGAACCATTTCCACGAATACAATCACTGAGAGTTGTGGCTTTATCTTCATGGTGGAAGGCTCTAACACTCACTGGGCCTGCAGATGCCCATGCCCTGACCACGGTCGGAAGTGGGGTCTTTCAACAGAGCCTGGTGGCAGGAGGTTCCTGGAGGCCCATTCTGGGGGGGGGGGGGGGGGGGGGGGGGGGGGGGGGGGGCGGGGCAACACAGTGGAGGAAAAGAAGGGAACTAGTAGTTTAGCTATAGAACCTAACAGCATTCCCATTTTACCACCAGCCTGACCGGGGCACAGGAGAGAGACAGGGCAAGAAGGAGAGAGAGAGACCAGAACCTGGAAAAGCCACTGTGATGAAAAGGCAAAGAGGAGGGTGAGACTAGCAACTGTCCCAAGCGCCTTCCCTCTGCAAAGGTGATACCCAAGCAAGGCAGGAAACCCTTTTCCCAGCTGAGGTGGCACCAGCGCCTGAGAGCTGAGGCCCGGCTCCCTGAGGAAGCCAGAGCACCCCGGAGAGCAGGCAGAATCAGTGATCAAAGCGGGAGGAAGCTCTCAAAGGGAACAGATGGCATGAGAGGCCTGGGGGAAATTCGGATGCAAGACGCTCAGAGCCCAGATCTCTCAAAGTAAAGGTGATGGCTGGCTTCTGAGTCTCACCTGAATATCTGGAGAGGGAAGGGGAGAGAGGGAACAGGCTGAAGAGGAAAAAAAAAAAGGATTTAGAAAAAACCCTGAAAACAGTACCCGGCCCCAGATGTGTGAAGAATAGATCATCTGGCAGAGACAAGCTAGTTAAAATAACTAAAAGTAATTTGCTTGCCAAAGAAGTGTTCCTCCAAGTTATGGGTTCCACCACCTCGGTTCCAAGAAAATTCTGTTGGAAACAGGTCCCTAAACTGGAGGGGGTTGGGCAGAGACAAAGGGCAAATCTGTCCCCACAGCCTGGACTCCAGGGAAAAGGCGACAGCCCAGAGACACAGTTTGCCTAGGGAAGCCCAAAGAAATGGCTAGACAGATTGGATATTGTCACTGAAGGTTTTTTTTTTTTTTTTTTAAGACAGAGTCTCGCTCTGTCGCCAGGCTGGAGTACAGGGGCACAATCTTGGCTCACTGCAACCTCCGCCTCCCAGGTTCAAGTGATTTTTCTGCCTCAGCCTCCTTAGTAGCTGGGACTACAGGCGCACGCCACCACGCCCAGCTAATTTTTGTATTAGTAGAGACGGGGTTTCACCATGTTGGCCAGGATGATCTTGATCTCTTGATCTCTTGATCTCATGATCCACCTGCCTCGGCCTCCAAAAGCACTGGGATTACAGGCGTGAGCCACCATGCCCAGCCGTCACTGAAGATTTAAAACACACTGTGGTCCCATGGAGTAGAACAGAGAGCAGAGGTGCAAGCTCCAGGGAGGCAGATTTGGGGCTCATCCAAAACTGTCAAATTTGCAGAGTCCCTTGAGAGGCAGCTGGTTTCTCAAACTGGAGATTACTTATGTGGACGACTGTAGGAGCCCCAGTACTGGCAGGCCAGGTAGTAGCTCACCTGTGAGGTCCTTTTCCCACTGTTAGGAAACTGCAAAGGTCTTCCCCTTCTACTTCCAGCACTCTGGGAAAGGGAACAGAATTCAAAATGACCTTCACTCTCATTGGTACACCTAAAATGCACACATAGGCTGGGCACTTTGGGAGGCTGAGATAGGAGGATCACTTCAGTACAGGAGTTCAAGACCAGCCTTGGCAACATGGCAAAACCCTGTCTCTACAAAAAAATTAAAACATTAGCGAGGCAGGGTGGTCCATGCCCATACTCCCAGCTACTTGGGAGGCTAAGGTGGGAGGATCAATTGAGCTAGGGAGGTCAAGGCTGCAGTGAGCCACAATCATGCCACTGCACTTCAGCCTGAATGAGATCTTATGTCAAAAAATAAAACACACACATATATACACACACACACACACACATATGGCAGGCACCAGTGACTGCTAGAGCAGTGAGCTTTATTATATATCTTTGGCCAGGCAATGCACAGCAACCACACGGCATGGGCTCCACACATGATCCCAAGTTGACGTGGTCTCTAATGCCTTTCCTTCACTGTCGCCTCTCTGCCATTTCTTTTGTGTTCTGAAGCTGTAAGCCCTATATGCTGACAAAAGATGTGTAAGGTAGGTCTGCTGTGAAAAACCGAAGGAAAACATCACAGGAGATGTTGAATAAGCGCCACTCAGCCAGGCAAGGTGGCTCACACCTATAATCCCAACACTTTGGGAGGCCAAGGCAGGAGGATCACTTGGGCCCAGGAGTTTGAGACCAGCTTGGGCAACATAGTGAGACCTCATTTCTACGAAAATAAAAAATCAGTCAGGCATGGTGGCATGCACCTGTAGTCTCAGCAACTCAAGAGGATGACGTGGGAGGATCGCTTCAGTCCTGGAGGTTGAGGTTGCAGAGAGCTTTGACCGTGCTACTGCACTCCAGCCCAGGTGACAGAGCAAGACTCTGTCTCAGGAAAAAAAAGAAAAGAAAAAAAAAAAAAAGCCACTGAGGATTGAGGGGCTTTGAAGGAAATGGTCCAGGAAACAGAGGTGAAGACGAGAAGACAACTGGGGATTAGTGGTTGTTCTGTGACATTATAAAGAATGTTCATAAACATCCCTGAAGCCACCCAGGCTTGGCCAACGATTGTAGGAATTATAATTGGAAGAAACCAGAGTAAGGATGGGTCTGACATCAGGACAAATGAAAGATGAGCCAACGACTGCCAATGGCCTTTGCCAGCAATGCAGTTCAATGTGGTCTACACAACATCTGCTCTGACTCAGTGCGTTGGCCTCAGTTGATGCTCCTATTTCCAGGACCCCACCCCCTTGGGATATTCCTCGAACCCTGCTGGAGAAGCTCACCCCTGTTTCTTGATGTTGGGCTACTTTTCCGGCCTCACAGAGTAAGCAAATTCATCAGAAGCCACTGCCTGACATTTCAGAGTCACCAGAGTCAAACTGGGGCTAACGAAGGCAAGTGGCTTGCTAAAAGTCACGGTCAAAGGCAGGGATGAAAGCCAGACCTTCAGTTATGCTAGCCCATGCACTTTCTCCATCATTCCCTCGCCTCCCTCAGGAATCCTTGGGCCCCCAGCTAGCAGGTGAAGCCGGTTCCTATACAGACCCTTCCTCCTGTGCACCATCTCACCTCAGAGGCCTGGTGAGGATTCGCTTAACAGCAGCCCTTACTTATGGGTAAGGAGCAGGTCACCTCGCAGCCCCACGGGAGCTGAGGTCAATCTTGCCTGCATCCCAGCCAGACTGCCTTGTGCGACCCTTTGGGACACACATTAGCTCATTCACTCAACACTGCCGAGTGCCTACTGTGGTACCGGGTCCTGTGCTAAGGATACTCGAGGGAGAGAAAAGAGTTTATAAACTCTGCTGTCAGGGAGCCTCCAGGTTAGAGGGAGAAATACTAACTGAATCATCTCGCTAATGAATATCCAATTACAAACTGAAATAAGTGCTCCAGAGAGCAGGAACACATTTGAGAGGCCTGACCTGGAGGGCTGCTGGCGGGAAGAGGGGCCCCTGGGCTGGAACCTGGAGGAGGAGGGGGAGTTAACTGGCTTAGTGGAGACATGCGCCTGTGCAACCCCACACTCTGTGGACAACTGAGCAAGGCATATTCTCTGCAGGCGCGAGGGGAAGGGATTCACCAGTGATTCGTTCTGGGGGCGCCTGGGTGCAGACCGAGGCCGACAATGCAGTCGCCACACAAGAGGTCAGAAATACACTCACTTCTTTCTCCTCTTCTCAGCACGATAGTGGCACAAGAGCTTCCTAGGAAACCCTAACCTTTCAAAAACAGTGATTACAGCAACTATGACACTGCAGATGTTTGTCAGAGCCAGTGACACTCACCAAAGCTCAGGGGGCCCACGCAGAGGGAGACCACAGCACATTTGCTCTAGCAGCATTTTTATTTACAAACAGCAATGTCCATTGACTTTATTTATACCATAAAAAAGCCATTTACAAGCAAGAAACAAGAATTCAGAACAAAATTAAGCAGCACTGAAATATTCATGTCACAAATCTAAAACAAAGTGAATACAAGAGTAAAATATCATTTGAATAAATAGTCTTAAATTCATGCTATAAAATAATCCTTAATGGCAAGTTACTAGTTGATACAGCATCCGCTTAGCTAGCTTCATTTACTTCATATGGTGATGAAGTGTGGAGTTGTGAGGTTACCAGTTTATATTGCAAGATAATGACACTGTGTTAAGTCATTCAAATTGCTCAACCATTTATAACGGAAAAAAATTTTAGCCCTACTAATAAAAGTGGTGAGAGAGATGGTTTTCACATTAGGAAAATGGTCATTCTCAAACAAACCAGGTAAGTTTACCTCTTACAATAGTCAGGGCAGCAACCAAAGGCTTGGGCAGCAAGTCCAAAGGTTGAATTCACAGCATACTTGTCACTGAGGGGCAGCAAGAGGTCTGTGGACTGAATCTGCTACAAGGAGAGCCAGGCAAGGCTGACTCCAGGACTTGATCAAGAACTACAATAGCCCTGTCTGTGCCAGACCCAGGGAGGAAACCAGAGAAAGCAGGTTCCCTTCTGGGCCGAGAAGTCAAGCACTGGGCAGAAACAGTGGGAACACTCTGGCACTTACTGAAAAAGACGCATGTGACATGTGACAACCATTACAAATTTGGAACAATGTGAATGACTTTTCTGAACTTTTAGTTCAGTTGCACTGAGTAATATGAAATCTATGATTTATGAACTAGATAGTTTCATATAAAGAATTTACATAATTCCCCAATACTTTCATATATAAAATTTAATAAATAACCCTGACCAGTCTAGAAGCACCATTCAAGGGGCATGTGCCCTTGGAAAATAGTTTAGGTGTTGCATATTTGAGTCCCTTTCAGTGGAGGCTTCACAGGAAACCATTACAGAATTTAACAATAACGAGGACAACAACAACAAAAATCACAGTAACTAAGAGAAAAAGTTGATAAAATAAAATACATTGATCTCTTTAAAGTAAAGCTCATTCACATAGATGATATTCCCCCCAGCCCTTGTTTTGTGTTCCTGCAAATTCTTCCTAGAGTCTAGGCTGTAAGAACAAAAATAAAAACAAAACCACACACAAAATACGCAGGCCTATATGGTCTGGGCTAAGGGAAAAACAAAGAGTTGGTTATATTTGCTATCATTAGAAAAGACATTTACTCATGCTCTGGAAGATTTCAAAATTATCAATTTCGTTCTACAGTATATTCTGCTCAACAGTGAACCGACAGTATCCTTTCTGCTGTTAAGAAAAAAAAAAAACCCTAAACTAAAAAAAAACAAAAAACACAACTGCCAAGGCAGAGCCAATTGGTTGGGAGGCTTTTTCCACTGACCAAAAAATTAACTTGTCTCCATATACTGTATTTACAAATATAATTTCTAAATGTATTTACAGCTTTAGTAGAAATTAGAGGGTAGATAACTGATTAGAATGAAAATAACTGTTTAAAACCACAAACATTAGTAAAAGTATAAAATTCTTTGTCTTCACAGTTTGTAATAACAGGCTAAGTATCTCTAGAAAAGGACGCTGTCACTGTCTTCACATTGTCTAATATTGAAAAGGTAGCTCAAGAAGAGACTCAATTATGAACAAGCCTATATGAATTCAGGATATATTTTACTGTAAAAGATTTCTTCACATATCACTTTATCTTAATTGATTTCTGCATCTGTTATAAATGAAACACCTAACCTAAAACTGTACAGAAATAGGGACTTTGCTTTCCAAAAAGAGTTGCTCTAAGGAGTTACACAGCGTACTTCGTCTGCGGAGACGTGAAGTGAACTTCAGGGAGAGAATGTTTCGGTTCTGTGGTCATGTTAATCCTCCTGACACATCCTCATGCGGCAAGGCACAATTAATTGCTGCTGCCCGATCTGAATGGAGTTAATCTCTCACCAGTCACGCCCCTGGGAAGCATGACAGTGCGAACGCTCAGAGAGGCTACACAGCTCCGTGCTGGCCTAGGCGCTGCCTCCCTCGAAGCCCTGCGGAACTTTACAGTACTGTGTTATGGCTTGAGAATTCATTCTTAACACTGCGAGCAGTGGAAAGGGTAAAGTGTTAGCAACACGAATGGGAGCAAGTGGAACTTGCAAAATGTGGAATCATGATTCTTAGAGAGAAACTCAATCAATTTTCTGCCCCTTAACAGTCCCATTACAATGTTTGAACCTGAACTGTACAATCAAAGCAATGGATATTCTTGTCAAAGACAATTTTGGATAAGTCACTCTTTGGTAAACTCAAACCAGTTAAACAGATTCACAAATACAAAGAACTCCATGTAAATAAGGTTAAGACGGACAATGCCAAGAGCCAGGACGCTGGAGGTGCCCGCACCAGGTGCCCTCCCCCCTCACTGTCTCTCATACCACGGAATGCTCTGGAGACCTCGCTGAAGGCCCCAAGCCTGAGTGAAAAGGAGGTTCCTTCCCTGAGCTTGACCTCTTATGTCCTTGGATTTGGGCATTTCTTGTCACAAACTTAATTTGTATCACAACACAAATTTTTTGCATTCAATTAAAAAAAAATCAAAACCAAACTTACTCATGTAAGGAAAAAAAAAATCACCAACATTTACCTGAAACCCCAGAACATATTTAAGTGGGTAAACACTTGGGGTCCAGCCTCCCCTTGAGGCACGCGGCTTTAACAGGAGTTGAACAAGTGCTTCAGGGAGAGAACAAACCCCTACTTAGGCAGTTTGACGAGGAAAAAGGCATACTATATACCCGATTTAGCAAAAGCCGCTCCTCGGGAGCAGCGGGATTAGAGTGTAATCTGTAGGGAGTTAACACTGATGTGTAGCGCAGCAGTTCACACGTGAACAGATCCTGTGTGCTAAAGAGATGCGACTGCACAGCTGCCACCCCTGGGGGCTATTACACACAAAGGGCTTGAATGACTTTTTTTTCTCAAAACAAAAAACAAAAACAAAAAAACAATCCACCATTGGTATTTTAAGAGCCAAAAAAGCACAGAAAACCAGCAAACATCAAATTCTGTATTCCTTTAACTTCTAGCCTCTGAGGCTGGTCCTTTGTTCGTTTTTCTTTTAGGTGGCTGCACTGTTCTCCTATGGAGGTGTACTGGTTGTGCATCTCAGACCCCAGGTTCTCAGCCAGATACCAGAACGCTGACATCCCACAGGCAGCCTACAGCACAAACTCACCACCAAACCGCCTATAAAATTACTCTCTGCCAGAGTTTACAGTACCGAAGCAATCTTGTAAAGCCTGTTTGTGTATGTGAACACAATACAGAACTGAAGACATTTCCGAAAGTACTAATAAAACATTATTCAAATAGGACTCAGGTATCTTTTCATACAGTAATGTGTTTGCCAGCACATGCTTTTGAGGTCTCTTTTCAAGCTACGAACTCAAGAGAGGAAAACAATTATAATTCATTATTACCATTAGATTTCACATTTTCTACAACTATACTGACCTAAAAAGACACTTAACAAAAATAGCACCACATGACAAAAAATGGTGACACACAGATTTGGTGACACACAGAGTATCTTAGAGGGCTTTTAAACTGTTGGTTCTTTAAGCAGGAAACACTGAGAGAGTGGGGGAGCCACTGAGGCTCTCATTAGCACACACAATACTAAGATAGATATATTGCTTGCAATTCCCATAGAGTATAGCTTTACAAAAAGTACAAATTCTAAGTTCTGCAGTTTCCCTGGGAACTGCATGTAGAAAAAGTTGCTGTGCACCTGAACTGGCTGTTTGAAAAGAGAAAGGAAAAAAAACAAAACAAAACAAAACAAAACAAAAAAAAACCCACAACACTGCTTGGAGAATTTTGTAGACAGAACTACAAATCCCTTTCCTTAAGTGCGAGTGAGTACTAACTCATGATAGAGAGTGATTCGATTTAGTTACCTGGTATGTATGTTTCTACAGTACGGAATGAAGGTAGATTTGTAGGCCAGTAAAAACCTTGAAAACCACTGCTCCTTTGGGGTTGGCTAATATAACACTACACTATGTAAAAAGGTCAGCACCACAGGTCATCCAGCTTACCTGCTGGACAACTAACAAAAATTCCAAACGGTTTCCAACTAGAGTTGAAGAAATTTTATGGCATTTGGTTTATGTATTTGTTATGAAGCAGAGCTGTGAACACTGTGATTTGCTTTGCTTGCTTTTGGACACAATGATTAATATAAACCTACTAACATTCTTTTGTAAGGGAAATGAAGGGACAAAACCCTAACATATTAGGTAGGGATGAGACAGACTCAGAAGCCCTGTTCACATTGTATTAAATTATATATTCCTCTTACATTCACCTCAACCAGAATAAAATCAAATTTGAGAATGTATATATACTATATATATAATAATAGTTTTATTATATATATATATAAATTGTCTAACTACCCCCTAAAAGGAATTTTAAATTAGAAAAGGTTACCCATTTGTATCAGCTGACGGCATCCTAATCTCCCTCCATGGAAGTGCACTGCTGCCAGCGCACACAATGAGAGAGTATGCCTCTTGGCAGAGAATGGAGGGTCAACCAGTTGGCATAGCTAAATCACTGGCAGGTTTTGGATTAAGAGTTCAGCCAAAGAGGAATACTGTCAGCCTGTGTTTTCCCTGGATGCGTTGCCCTTCATGCTTTGAGCTCCTTCGGGGAGGGAGGGCAGGGGAAAGGATAAACACAACGAAGTGTTCCATCCAGAAACTTTAGAAAAACTGCCAAGAGACCAAGAGATTTCCAGATGGTTGGGAAAACCAAAGATTACAACAAAGCAAATCACAAATATGCATTGATTAATGTGCTTTGTTTGGGTGCACTTCTTTACCATCTTAATCGGGAGCATCAGACACTGTGTGAATTTCCATCCGGGAATCTAAGCCCATCTCTGAGGCTGATGCGTCATTTTCTAGTTTCTGTTCCACGTACACATCTGTTCTCTCGGGGGACTCAATGCGACTCCTGACTTCAGCAACGCCCGGGTGGTTTTTCCGCAGGTGCTGGTTGAGGGTACCTTGGAATGGAAAGCACTTGCCGCAGATCTCACAGCGGAATGGTTTATCATCTGTATGGCCCCGGATGTGGTACTCCAGTTGGTCCTTCCGTGTGTACTTCTTCCCGCAGAACTTGCACACAAAGGGGGTGATTCCCATATGGAGTCGCATGTGCCTGTCAAGGCTTCCTTTCTGGTTGAAGGACTTTCCACAGTAAATACAGATCAACCTCTCATTGTACGGGTACCAATGCCCTCTCGCACTCCTCTCCCGGGGGCTGCTCTCATACCCGGGGTTGTTCATCATGGCTTCACTGTCAGAGCCCTGCACCAGGCCCTGCAGGTCACTGTGCAGGTGGACAGACAAGGCCCGCTTCTGGCGGGCACGCCCTCCTCGGAAACAGCTCAGCATGGACCTGGATGGGCTGGAATTACTCAAACTTCCAAAAGCTTCTGATACATTGGTTGGCTGTGAGGCTGCTTGGGAATAGGAGTATGCGTGCTGGAGCACAGAACCATAGGAGCCCACATTCACTGCCACAACTTGTTCCCCATCAACCATCTCAGTGTGGTACCCATCATCACCCAAGGAGGAGCTGTCGGAACAGCTGGGCCGGTCGGACTTCTCCATCTTCACTTTCACCTCGGTGATCTGGCTCTCCCTCACCAACAGGTCTCCTTGCTCATGGTCCCCCTCTATCTGAATCTCATACTCAGAAACGCTCCCACTGCTCCCACGGTCTGAGTGCCCCTCCTCCTGTAAGCGGCTGCGCAGAGCTTTGCTGGGGGTCGTCTCCATCCGGAGGTCACTGCTTGCGGTGGGCTGCCGTCCCTGAGAGCAATATGGAGGAGAAATCTCCACTGGGTTGGCAAAGAAGCTGCTGTCTTTCACTCCGTTTCGACTCTCGGGATTCTCTTCAGCACCGACGGTAACAGAGTCAACATCTCCAACGCTGATTTTAGAATGGATGCTCTCTAGGATCTGCGTGCACTTGTCAATGACACACTGCATCTGAAGAAAGCTGGCTGCAGTCAGAAAACTGACAACATCCTTCAGCTGCAAGGACATTCTTCCAGTGTAACAAAAAGAAAGCAACTGCTCAAACACATTGGGATTTTTAATCACTGATATTGACAAGCCACTCATGGTACTCAACGCTGAATGGTCCCGGAAATATGGGGAGCTGGCAGCAAGGACTGCTTTGTGGGCTCGGAATGGCTGACCCTGAATGTGTACAATGATGTCACATAGTTTCCCCTGCAGGCGGAGTTCGTTTAGCTGGCTCAGAACGGTGCTGCTGTACTCGGGCACATCAAACTGAATAAAACTGCTGCTGTCCATTTCTACTGACATGAAGCGTACTCTGCGGAGAGAGAGAGTTTGCATCATTCACCAGTGACTCCTCACTAAGTACAAGTGGCATAAACACAAGCTTACAACGACAATACCATTGTGGCTATCAAACCTCCTAAAATCTACCTGAAGCATTCTTCCCCTTGTTTTAGTCTTTCATGTTTTGGTTAATTCACCAAAAGCCAAATAAACTAATGATCAATTAGCCTAGTGTCACCGTTGCCTAACATTCATCTTGATCAAAAGTAAAACATTTTACACAGAGTAGGGCTATTTTGGCTCTGAGAAACTGGTGTTCTTTTAGGACAAATATTTCCCCATTTCAAGTACTTTTGTGGGTTTGAAGTACTTTGTGAAAAATAACTAAATTCAGGCCAGGCGCAGTGGCTTACACCTGTAATCCCAGCACTTTGGGAGGCACTTGAGGTCAGGAGTTTGAGACCAACCTGGCCAACATGGTGAAACTCCATCTCTACTAAAAATACAAAAATTGGCCTGGTGTGGTCAGGCGCTGTGGCTCAAGCCTGTAATCCCAGCACTTTGGGAGGCTGAGGCAGGTGGATCACAAGGTCAAGAGATCGAGACCACGGTGAAACCCTGTCTCCACTAAAAATACAAAAAAAAAAAAATTAGCCAGGCACGGTGGCGGGTACCTGTAGTCCCAGCTACTCGGGAGGCTGAGGCAGGAGAATGGCGTGAACCTGGGAGCCAGGGCTCGCAGTGAGCCGAGATTGCACCACTGCACTCCAGCCTGGGCGACAGAGCGACAGTCCGTCTCAAAAAAAAAATTAGCCTGGTGTGTTGTTGTGCGCCTGTAATCCCAGCTACTAGGGAGGCTGCAGCAGGGGAATCGCTTGACCCCAGAAGGCGGAGGTTGCAGTGAGCCAAAAGCACACCACTGTACCCCAGCCTAGGTGACAGAATGAGACTCCTTCTCAAAATAAACAAACAAACAAACAAACAAAAACAAAACTAAATTCATCTAAAAATGTTCTGCCTTACTTGTGTATTTCTGATTGGTATTTTTCAACTATGCAGCACAGTGGATACAATAAATGGAGCTAAACCCTTTTCAGTATTACTGTCTTGATTTGTGTGTTTGCCCTTCAGCTGTGTACACCTTTATATCTCTTTTGGGTTGGGTTGGTTTGGCTGAGACTTACTATGCTCGGTCTCCTTCAGTGCAGTATTATTATTATTACTACTTTTTTTTTTTTTGAGACAAAATCTTGCTCTGTCACACAGGCTGGAGTGCAATGGCATGATCTTGGCTCCCTGCAACATCCGCCTCCTGGGTTCAAGCGATTCTCCTGTCTCAGCCTTCTGAGTAGCTGGGGCTACAGGCATCCGCCACCGCACCCAGCTAGTTTTTGTATTTTTAGTAGAGATGGGGTTTCACCATGTTGGCCAGGCTGGTCTCGAACTCCTGACCTCAAGTGATCTGCCCGCCACAGCCTCCCAAAGTGCTGAGATAACAGGCGTGAGTCACCGCACTCGGCCAAGACAGTATTTTTAAACAGTAGTTATTTTAGACAACAGGAGTGAAAGGGTGACGGACACATCAAAAGGTGTGTGCCACAGCTGTGGCACACCTACAACAGGTTTCCTTCCTGTGGCCTAAACATCTGCAGCACCAGACTGCTCAGAACTACTTAAGTATATATAGTCCAGGCTCCATCCTCTCACCCAAACACAACAAAACCAGATCTAACAATTATATTTTAAAATCTGACCAATAGAAATGTAAATACCTCCTAAGTATTAGATCAGAAAAAAATCTAAATGGAATAAAACTACTTAGACAATGAGAAGACACATAAAATCTGGCTTTAGGAGTGAAGTTTACTCATGTCTTCAACTTACTTGAGAATGTATCTCCAAAAAAGAGATGGACAAATATATGATAAAGCAAACACAGTAAAAAGTTAACAATTGTAGGGTCTACGTTGTGGATATTTGGGCACTTATTGTGAAATTCTCTCACCTTTTCTGTTTGAAGTTTTTCAAAATGAAATGTTGGGAGTTTTGAAAAAAAAAATAACAAAAAGCTGTAACAGGAAAAGTCAGTGCCTTAAGAGTTTTAATCATTAAACAATAAATACTAAAAACAAGTGAAATGGCTGAACTCAGGAGGTCAGAAAAGGAAAAACAAATGATGCCCAAAGACAGTGGGAAAATAACTAATACAGAAGAACAGCACATAATCACAGAGGGAAGTTTTAAATTTCAAGACAAGACAACATGCAACTAAGTCTAAGACTCTCACAGGAAAGGATCAGTTAAATGTGCCTAGATCATGTCCGAACTTTTTTTTTAATCACATCAAAATTTGAGTTAAAACATTTTAGTCAAAGAGGAATACTGCGCCCTTATTTATCCTAGATTTATGATTGAAATCAATTTGAAATCTGTATGAAATGAACATATTTTTAGGATAACATAAATTGGCAGAACTAAATAAGAAACAGAAGTGCCAAGGCACAAATGATCTTCAGGCCGTTCACACTGTTCTAGATGCATGTAAAAACATTTAAAGCATCTCAGTTCATATGGCACAAATCTGATAGCAGAAGATGACAAATAGCAGAAAGAAGAAAACTGTCTACTTCATCTAAATAAATAGATTTTAAAGTCCTAACAGAAATGCTAGCAAATACAACCTATTAAAATAATATATTATGACCAAGAACAGCTGTTTCACAAATGTAAGGATGGCTACATGTTCAGAAATAAATAGACGAATATAATTTGCAACATCAATAAGTCAAGGAGAAAAACCCACGTGACCAAATCAATATTATGTCAAAAATGCATGTGAGAGAAAGTTAAATGCCCTTTCAGAGTAAGGCGAAAATACTCAATAGGCTAGAGACAGAACAATAATTTCTTAATAAAGTGTATCTACTACAAACCAATGGCAACATCATCCTTAAAAAGGAAACACTGCATATGTTAGTATACTTAATAGGGAAAAGAAGGAAGGAAGGAAGGAGGGAAGGAAGGAAGGAGGGAAGGAAGGAAGGAGGGAAGGAGGGAGGGAGGGAAGGAAGGAAGGAAGGAAGGAAGGAAGGAAGGAGGGAAGGAAGGAAGGAGGGAAGGAGGGAGGGAGGGAAGGAAGGAAGGAAGGAAGGAAGGAAGGAAGGAGGGAAGGAAGGAAGGAGGGAAGGAGGGAGGGA
>NC_045447.1:11650411-11748371 GCF_002776525.5 Piliocolobus tephrosceles
GAGAAGAAGGGGAAGGGGAAAGGGAAGTGGAAGGGGAAGGTGAAGGGGGAGAAAAAAGGGAACGGAAGGAAGGGAGGGAGGGAGGGAGGGAAAGGAAAAAAGGAAACATGATGTCTGCATTTCCCAAAATGTATTTAGTAGAACCCAAGCCCAAGAGCTGGCCCCAATATCCTCACCTCCTAGGGATTAAAACACACATTAGCATAATATCCTATCTGAAAAGTCCTGCAGACAAGAATCCTGCTTAACTCAGCAGTTCGCAAAATCATTTAATGGTGGAACTGTTCTCTCAAGGTACACATATTAATATTCCCCAAGAATGAGTGTTCCCTGGAGCACACTTCGGTAAACACTTTAGTAAAGTCATTCCCATCAGTGCCTGGGAAGATATACAAGGTTATCTGCCATCATGACTCTTACTTAACATTAGTTTAGAACTTCCAGCCAAAGCAACAAGACAAGGGAACATTAAGGCAAGCAGCCATTAAAAAAGAGACAAAATGACTATTACGTGCAGATGTAACATGCAGATTATTTACACAGAAGCCCCAAGAGAATCACTTGGAAAATGTTAGAATCGGCATCTACTAAGTGGAGGGTTTCAAAAAAATTACACACAAAAAACAGGTAAGATAATGACAATAAGGTGCAACCAACAATATAGCGACAGGAACTAGAAAATACCTAGGGGTAGGGGAAGATAAGCAAAAAACAGGGTCAACAAGAAAAATACAACTCACTTTAATATGGACAAAAGCCTGTATAAATGAAGAGAGGGAATATGCTTCTGGCGGGATGATTCAATACTGTAAAGAGAGACACTCTACCCCCAAAATTAATTTATAAATATAACATAGCCTGATGAAATCTTTTCTTAGAAACCTGACAAAATGATTTTAAAATTCATCTAGAACACTGTGGTCCAACATAAATGTAAGACACTGCATGTGTAATTTCATGTTCTCTAGCAGTTACATTTTTTAAAAGTTAAAAAAACAAATTGTAGTAATATGTTATATAACCCATCATCACAGCATGTAATCAATATTAGAAAGCTGAGACATTCGACATTCTTTTCACACTAGGTCTCTGAACTCTGATGTGTATGTTACACACAGCATGGCTCGGTTTGGACTAACCACATTCCATGTGCTCAATAGTCGCATGTGGTCAGTGGCCACCAAACTGGATAGTGCAGATCTGGAATACTAAAGAAATGCTGGAAATAGACAAATACAACCGAACTTACAGATGTCAAAATGTATGACTGGGCTATAATTCATTGGCTAAGTATGTATTAAGTGTCAGGCACTAGGGATCCATCGGAGTTTTCATTCTCTCATCATAAATCATGATAAAAGCTATGAGATCTTTCACGATGGGGGAGTGGTCAGAGAAGCCTACATGAACAACTGCTATTTTAAATAAGAACTAAAGGACAAGTAAAGGTTAGTCAGATACATGTAGGTATCAGGGTGCTGCAAGGAACCTGTCCAGACAGAAGGAATCACACGTACAAAGGGTTGGGGAGGAAGGACATGCTGGAAGTGTGTACACAGCTGGAACAAGGCGCAAGGGGCAGGGCAGAAGCCACATGAGGTTGTCAAGGTAGAAATCAGACTGAGATGGCCTCATGGGCCATTTCAAGCAAGTAAAAAGGGGAGAATTACTGAAATAGATGCTGCTTAGAGAATTTGAATTAATAATAAATTTAGATACTTCTTCACAGCATACCCCAAAATAACCTCTAGAGGTTTCTCTAAGCACACAAAGATACCAGAAGAAGAAATGCAGATTTAACTACAGAAGAAATACAACTTTTATATATCTAAAAAATACTTTTTAGCAAAAAAAAAAGAGGTAGAAAACAATAAAAAATACTTAGAACATAAACAGCAGTCTCTCACAAATCAATAAAAGCCAAATGAAACAACTGAAAAAAGTGACTATGAACAGACGCTTTTAAAAAGAAATTAAAATAGCCTTTAGATATAGAGAAAAAATGCTTAGGCCGGGCATGGTGGCTCACATCTGTAATCTCAGCACTTTGGGAGGCCGAGGCAGGTGAAACATCTGAGGTCAGGAGTTTGAGACAAGCCTCGCCAACCTGGTGCAACCCTGTCTCTACTAAAAATAAAAAAATTAGCCGGGCGTGGTGGCGGGCACCTGTAATCCAAGGTACTCGGGAGGCTGAGGCAGGAGAAATGCTTGAACCCTGGAGGTGGAGGCTGCAGTGAGCTGAGATCGCACCATTGCACTCCAGCCTGGGCAACAGAGCGAGACTCCGTCTCAAAAAAAGAAAAGAAAAAAAATGCTTAACAACTTTATCAGTAAAGCAACATCAATATGAGGCCAGGCACAGTGCTTCACAAATGTAATCCCAGCACTTTGGGAGGCCAAATTGGGCGTATTGCTCGAGCTCAGGAGTTTGAGACCAGCCTGGCCAACATGGTGTAACCTCGTATCTACTAAAAATACAAAAATTAGTAGGGCAAGGTGGTGGGCACCTGTAGTCCCAGGTACTCGGGGGGCTGAGGTGGGAGGATGGCTTGAGTACCGGAGGCCAAGGTTACAATGAGCTGAGATTGTGCCACTACCCTCCAGCCTGGGTGATAGAGTGAGCCACTATCTCAAAAATAAATAAATGCATAAACATGAGACAAAATACTTCTTTCTCAAATTGGCAAAACTTATAAAAATGCAACTCAGCTGGCACCTAACAAATAGTCAAATGTTACCTATTCATCATAGCATTCTCATGACATGGGGTGTATAAATAGTGACTTTTGGAATGCAAGGACAAAAGGAAGGTGGGTTCGGGCTTTTTAAAGGTGTGGACTGCAGGGCGAAAACCAGTACAGAAAGGAATGCAACAGAGCATTTCTGAAATAGAATGTACAACTGAAAACGGCTTCCCAATGAGGCTTCCTTCTCTATGTGGTTTTTTCTTATCTGCTTTGCAGAAGAAAGGTGGAGAACAACACTTGAAAGATAATCACTGAGAAAAGCGGAACGCCACGATTAACACCTAAGAAAGGGATTCCATTTTTCCGCAATATGAGAAAGGAAGTGCTTTGCTCTCCTCTCCCTTACATTAACACTTCCTTTCCACAGTGACAATGAGATTCAAAGATTCCCCCCTAGAGCTGCTAACAAGCCACACTCTTGAACAAGAAGCTTCTAAATGACTGGCACATAGTGAACTTACAGTTAATTTCAGTCTGAGCCATATGACCAGACTAAAGGGAGAGAAACTCATCATCGATCACAAGTTCTACACCCCATGTGTGGATCTGTCAGGTCCAGTGATCCCAGGATAGAGGAGGTCAGAGCCTCTTATGTAGGCACACTTCGAGTTCAAATGTGATCCTCTATCCCTCTGTACTGGCAGTTTTGCAACATGTGCTACTCACTGGTTTCTTGAAGGTCTTGATTTTCTCCCCTGTGTGGAATGCCAGTGGGTCTACACCTAAGTTAGATCAATTTTGAATTACATTTTTGTCTTAGAGACAGGATCTCACTCTGTCACCCAGGCTGGAGTACAGTGGCACAATCTTGGCTCACTGCAGCCTCAACCTCCTGGGCCCAAGCTATCCTCCCACCTCAGCCTCCTGAGTAGCTGGGACTATAGGCACGCACCACCATGTCCAGCTTTTAAAAAACTTTTTTGTAGGCCGGGCACGGTGGCTCACACCTGTAATCCCAGCACTTTGGGAGGCTGAGGCAGGTGGAGCACCTCAGGTTGGGAGGTTGAAACCAGCCTGGCCAACATGGCGAAACCCTGTCTCTACTAAAAATACAAAAAAAGAATTAGGCGGGTGTGGTGGCGGGCGCCTGTAATCCCAGCTACTCTGGAGGCTGAGAATTGATTGAACCTGGCAGGTGGAGGTTGCAGTGAGTCAAAATCGTGCCACTGCACTCCAGCCTGGGCAACAAGAGCGACACTCCGTCTCAAATAAATAAATAAATAAATAAACAAATAAATTTGTAGAGACAGGGTCTCACTACATTACCCAAGCTGGTCTCGAATTCTTGGCCTCACTCCATCTCAAATAAATAAATAAATTAATTAATTAATTTGTAGAGACAGGGTCTCACTATGTTACCCAGGCTGGTCTCGAATTCTTGGCCTCAAGGGATCCTCCCACCTTGGCATCCCAACATGCTGGAATTTCAGACATGAGCCACTGCACCTGGCCAATTTTTAATTAATTTTATCTTTAAAATAAAATATATGCATATTGTAGAACTTCAGATCATAGAACAGAACTAATAAAACTTTCCCTCAGCCCCTCTTTCCAAAGATAATCACTGGTAGGAGTTTTGCCGTATTCTTTCAGAGAAAATTCAAAACATCTATCAGCATAAACTGTTCTGTACCCTACTTTAAAGAAATGTATTTAATATACCTTAAAATCTTTCTGCCTTAATCTCAGCACTTTGGGAGGCAGAGGTGGGCGGATCACGTGGTCAAAAGATCAAGACTACTAAAAATACAAAATTAGCTGGGCGTGGTAGGGCGCGCCTGTAATCCCAGCTACTCGGGAGGCTGATGAAGGAGAATCGCTTGAACCTGGGAGGCGGAGGTTGCAGTGAGCCGAGATAGCACTACTGCACTCCAGCCTGGCAACAGAGCAAGACTCCGTCTCAAAAAAAAAAAAAAAAGAAAAAGAAAAAAAATCTTTCCATAGCAGCACATACACATTGACCTATTTTTTTCTAACTTCATAGTATTCCATGGATGGCTATATCACAACGTACTTAACCAGTTCCCAGTTGATACTAACATAGCCATTACAAACACAGAATGTCACTCCACAACACACACACACACCCCTCAACATCTGGCTTGTAAGTAAATCTGTAGTCTCAACTTCTAGCAGAATTGTGGTAAATTTTTCACTTCAGTTGATAATGCCAAATTACCCTCTAAGAGGCAGCAGCAATTATCCATTCACAGGGAAGGGCCTGCTCCCCCATAACTGTCAGCAATGGGTATCGAACCTTTTCACTTTTTCGGCCAAACTGATAGGTGAAAGATGTACCTCATTGTTTTGATGTGCTTTTTTTTTTTTTTTTTTTGAGACAGAGTCTCACTCTGTCGCCCAGGCTGGAGTGCAGGGGTGCAACCTCTGCTCAAGGCAACCTCTGCCTCCTAAGCTCAAGCGATTCTCCTGCCTCAGTCTCCCTAATAGCTCAGACCACAGGTGCAAGCCATCACACCTGGCTAATTTTGGTATTTTTAGTAGAGACAAGGTTTCACCATGTTGGCCAGGCTGTTCTTAAACTCCTGACCTCAGGTGATCCACCCACCTCAGCCTCCCAAAGTGCTGGGATTACAGGCATGAGCCACTGTGCCCGGGTGCATTTGTTTAATTATAAATGAGGTTGATATCTTTTCTCATGTTTAATGGCAATTTGTCTAAGTTTGTCTTTGAACTGCCTACTCACATCCTTTGCCCTTATTTGCCTTTTTTATTGATTCGTCAGAGCTCTTCGCAAATTAAGGAAATTAGCCTTTTGTCATATGTGCTGCAAGTATTAGATTTAATTGCAATCACTAAACAGCACACTGACTGGGAATTTAAATTATTTTTCATACATTTATAGGAAATATTCACTCAATATCAATCTCTTACATACAGAAAACCAAAGGGAATTCAAAGATGAATAAAAGTCCCAGTCTTGCAGTTTGATAGAGGCTTAATGCAGATTCCTCCCCACTCAGAGAGAGATGGGAATGGAATTCATTTTTGATAATGCAGAGTAGTGATTTATATGTTTTTCATTTAGATTAAGTTTGCAGCTGCCTCAGAAAACAATAATGAATTTGATTATTCCACTCACTAAAACCATCAGAACCAGAATTCTTTAATTCAGGAGATTAATCATAGGTGTTTCTGTCACATTATTCTAGGCAAAAAACCACACCCAAATCAGACATTTACATTGCTATTATTTTAATTTAAAAAACAAGCACATACAAGCTGAATTTACTTTCAGTATCATTAATATACATTTTAACAAAATTTTGTTTTTGTTTGTAAAAACTATACTCTGGGAAAAAAATGTGAAATACTTCTTTTAAAAAATACACATGGATAGGACTTTGTTGAAATGGTTTTTTGGGAAGTTCAAAATTGTCACCTCCTCAACTTCTTCACAGGTCTCTTCAGTTCACTCAATCAACGGAAAGACAATCTTTCTGCTCTTTCAATTTCTTTAATTTCTTACTTCCGAATTCTTTCTTACAAAGAAAAGAGAATAATTTCACACCTGTGAAATAGCTTTCACCTCACACACAGCCTCTGCCATGATCACATAAGGCCACCACTGGTCTCCCAGGTAGCTTCTGGGAAGGACCACCTCTGATGTGGGCAGGACCGACATTCTCCGAATTCCACGCACCCAGCTGCCCCCGCACCAGCCTGGGCAACTATAAGAGGGGATGACTGCCCCTGCTGCCACGCCCCTCAGCCTTCCCCCTTTACTTGGCAGAGTCACTCCACCACCATCATCATCCGTGACCAGCTTTTACTGAATGTGTGATACATGCCAGGCGTGTCGTAAAGGCTTAGGATGCAGTATGTCTCTGAATCCTCCCAACCTGTCCCGTAAGGCAGGTACTACTGCCGCCATTTTAAAGATGAGGAAACCAAGCAGCTGACTTTCCCAGGACCCTTCGGAAGTATGCGCATCCAGGCCCCCACACAACAACCCTTTATCCCTAGCAAGCTTGCCCCATGTTACATTCCTGCCCTAGGATGGTGTCAAGGAAAGGGATGGAGATGGGGCGGGGGGTGCAAGTGGGCACACATCCTCCCTATTGCTGCCCAGAATACAGAAGGGCAAATGAGGGCATTTTAGTAATATACATCAAGATTATATCTGCATATTCACTGTGACCAAGCAATTTCAGCTGTAGGAATTTAGTGAAGCACCCTCTTTGTAGAGCAATATCTCCCTCTTTTCTAGACCAGAATCACTGGCAGAGGTAAGGATTATGAGGAGAAAAATGTTCCAGGCGGGCCCCTGCGGCCACCGTGTATCATGCCCTCCACATTCACAGCTTTGATCCCCCTTTCCTCCTCAGAGCCCCGGACCCTGGCTCACTTTACTTGCTTTAAATAAAAAGCTATCTTTACATGCGAAAGCCTCAATTAATTAGAAACCACAGATCTAGGGCTCAAGTAAACCGGTCCTTTTGGTGTTTGAAGGTGAAAGTCACAGAGAGCAGATGCTGCCAAGAAGACACAGGGTTCAGCCCAAGTTCAACAGAATTCAAAGCAGCATTGAGACCAGCGCCCTGAAAGCAAGAGCAAACTGTGAGGGGCCCTCCAGGACTGACCAAGCAGTGACGAAGCCAAGTCTGAAAGCACCAGAGGACGGCAGACAGGGAAGCCAACTGCAAAGGGGAGCACAGCTGAAGGCGAGCAGCTTTGGGAGAAATGAACACACACTGCGGAGTGACAGCCAGCTGGGCAACCAGAGCAGGAGGCCACTCACACAGTGAGGCACTGTGGGTACAAGCCACAGAGAGAGCGGCACTGCCTGGAAATGACCGCACGAGCCATCCTGGGACACTCCTCCCACAGACCTGAAGTCCAAAGCCAAAGCGAGAGCTCTGGAAATAAGCACGCATGGCTGCGCTGAAAAGAAAATTAAGGTCTGATGCGAAACCATATGACGACAGGCTTGGTAAGTCATGCTGCTTGACATCTTCGCAAGATCCCACTCAAAAAAGCTACAGAATCCATCACTGCGCCCATGCATCAGGACAGCAAAAGGCTGCTCTGCAACAACACACGAGGGAGAGTTAACCCCAATCCAGGTTAACGCATTTTACCTGAAGGGGCTTAAGAACAAAAAGCCACTTGACAAAGACAAAGCAAGTGACCATCATGTCACATTCATGGCTGATGCTGAGAAGGGTGAACAGAAACCAGTGACTCAAGCCCCTGCTCTTCCATTCAGCTCCTCGCCCTGAGTTAATAAAAGAGGCAAAAAGGCAATAACTGCCCTTATATGTAACATTAGAGGGCCACATAAAATACCATGGCCCACCAATGGCAAACACAGCTCCTCTGAACTTTCAAAGGTGTCACATGTCAACCAATTTCTTATAAAACACCAAGGAATGTATGGAGGATCTTACTACTTTCCATTCAATGCCATTCTATTCCTATGCCAGTATTTTAAAAAGATTTATCACGAAAAAAAAAAAAAAAGAAAGAAAACATGGGTGAATTTATTTATAATACTGACATAAAGGCCTTTCCAAGCATGACATAAATCTCAGATGCCACAAAGGCAAAGACAAATACATTAGACAACATAAAAGTATATGACAAAAAAAATAGCCCTTCGCCCCAAAAGCCAAAAGATAAATGATATACTGAAGAAAAATATATGCATATTTGACAAAGAACTACTTTCCAAATTCCTTAATTTATAAATCAAATTAGGTGACATACACAAAAAAACCCTATGGGAGAATGGGCAAAGGATACAAACAGTTCAAGAAAAAAAGAAAAATGACAAAAAAAGAAGCAAAGATGCTAAAATTTACTTCTGATTAAAGACGTTTGAAATACAAAAAGAAAAAATAATGAGATACCATTTTTAACCCATCAGCTTTGCACACAGTTTAAAAGAGCTGGCAAGTGCAGTCCTAAGGAATGAATAATTTGGTAATATCTATCAAAATTTAAAAGGCATTTACCATTTGGTCCACAACGGGGAGGAATTAAGCCTACTAATATATAGGACCTACAAAAGTGTAGCAGGAGATATATAATGAAAATAACCACTAAGAATTTTTCTTTGCTACAGCAAAAAAAAAAAAAGAACCCCCCCACAAAGGAAACTGGTTTCAAAAAAAATAATCGACAATGAAATACTATGCAACTATTAAGAGTGGGTAGATGTATATGCCTTGATATGGAAAGAGCGCTAAGATTTGGCCAAAAATAGCAACATGTAGACTAATATGTATGCATATATGTCACTCCCTTCATGGACATTTTGTAAAGGAATTATATTATGTTGCTTGCTGTATCCATTCTGGAAGGAACGATGTGGTACTATTAATGGTGGTCACTGTGGGGAAGGACTAAGGACTAAGGAGAGGGAAGGGAAACAGACTTTATACCTTTGCATTTAAAAAATCAAATAACTGTACTATTCTCACTAAAAGTTTTTTTTAAGACATGTAGGTTAGTAGCTACAAATACATAATTTTTTAAACCAAAGAATCTAGAGGAGAAAGATGGGCTGCAAATGGATAATTATTATATCAAGCAGACAGTTATAGAGGCAGAAATAAAGAACTACAAGGAACAATACAAGGCTGATTACTTTTGACCAAAAAGATTTTTAAAAAATCAAAATAGAACAAAGGAAAACTTCATGGAGGAAGATATTTTTGAACAGGGCCTTGCATTTCAAAGGGAAAAGAAAGAACACTCCAGACAGAAGGAAAAGCAGGAACAGGGCACAGGGGAATGCAGACAGACAGCGTCTGGGGTAGAGCAGGCAGCATGCAGTGGCCCCAGCTCAGGGACAAGGAAGGCCACGGAAGGAGAAGGCGACAGTCGGAAGGTGGAGGGTCTTGAATACTCAGAGAACTCAAACAGAATTCTGGCGGCAGAACCTGGAGACTGAGGCATGATGTCTACTTGGAGGCCACGTAGCTCAGCCAGGACAAGCTGGGCTCAGGTTTTCCACAGGGTCGTGGGAAATACGGGGCTGGAGCTAGAGAGAAACATTAGACCCGAAGATACTGACTTGGGAGTGACCATGTACTGACTGAGGATTGTTGTGGTAAGATGAGGTTACTCAGGGAAAAAAAAAAAAAGAGAGAAGGCTGAGAATAGAAAGGGTGTTTGCTCCTAGAAAAGAGGAATGGAAACAGCACCTGATGAAAGGGGTAACATCCTCACCTAGCCCTCTCCTCAAGCCTTTCCATTGACTAGTTTTGTTTTGGTTTTGGTTTTGTTTTGAGACAGAGTCTTGCTCTGTGCCCAGGCTGGAGCGCAGTAATGCAATCTTGGCTCACTGCAGGTTCAGGTGATTCTCATGCCTCAGTCTCCCGAGTAGCTGGGATTACAGGCGTGTGCCACCACGTTCAGCTAATTTTTGTGTCTTTAGTAGAGATAGGGTTTCACCATGTTGACCAGTCTGGTCTCTAACTCCTGGCCTGAAGGGATCCGCCTGCCTCAGCCTCCCAAAGTGCTGGGATTATAGGCATGAGCTACTGCGCCCAGCCTCATTGACTAGTATCTTTAAGTAAAATTCGGCACCACGTATTCTGTTAAGCTGTGAGGAAACTAAACAATGGAAAACTAATGACATCCTCTCACACTGCTGACCCATTCTGCAGAGAACCTAAAAATAAGAAGGGACTCTCAGATGCCATCTAGGCGAAACACCCACCTGGGCCTTAAAATCTCTACAACTTCCTTGGATAAAGCCTTGCAACTGTCTCCATATATCAACAACCAGAACAAAAGTAAAAATGTAAAAGCTGAACAATTAGAAATGTGCCGATTCTGTGAGACTCCTGGCTTCTGAGCTTCTACTTCTGGCGGTGAGCTCTCTGAGGGCAGCGACTGTGTGCCCAAAGCCCAGCAGTGTGTCTGGGGCAGAGAGGCTCTCAGTACACGTCAGCTAAAACAAGCTAGTAGCTCAAGATCCATGGACTGCCACTACAGCCGCACCCTCAGCTCTGAACTTTTCCTTCTGGAGACCCCAGAGATGCAGGATAGTCTCTGCCAACGGCAAAATCTAGCAAGGTGGCTTATTTCAACCTAACCCATAAACACTCTAATTTGCTCCACAAGATGCTATACTTTGTTTAAAAATACCCAGTTACACTTCCAAGAAAAGAAAGGAAAGTTACAAATTTGGAAGTTGTTTAAGGCACCAGGAGGTACCCATTATTCTCAATCAAGATGCTCATGATTCCAAACCCAGATTTGCACCTGCTGGCTTCAGTCACTTGCTGATACCTGAGACACAGCTCAAACTAGGCTTTCTCTGGCAGGCACTGGAAACCTGAAGATCCCTAATTTTCATTTTCATACGAAGTCATTAAAAAGACCACAGATTGAAGCACCGCAGACAAAAGTCATGGTAACAGAAGTAACAATTATTAAAAATAACTTTTCTAGGTATTTCTGCCTGGGTCTAGATTAAAACCAAAATTGAGCTGTCATGAGCTACAATCGAATCTTTTAGAAAGCAGTAGTCAAATAACACCAGGGCTGCGTGAAACATTCTGGTGCTACTGAAACCCAATGCAAGAAAAAAAAATAAATAAAATGGCATTCTGTGATGGATATTCATGAAGCACTCATCCTAATTTAAAAGAAAACAAGTTTAGAGTTCTTACTGCATTAATTCATGTGAGCCTGAAAGAACATTTTTATCCAAACTGTTACATTTCCTACCAAGGCGTTAACATTCTCCAGGTCTGCTCAGATACACTAATTCCAAGAGGGTGCGATTTGTCTTTTAGTCAATGCAAAACATCATCAGAAGCTGCTTCTGAGCTTTCCAAGCAGGAGAGGAATGGCCTCTTTAATTTTACTAACAATGACAAGGACTAACCGTCAATAGGCTCCTACTGTGTACAGTATGGTAAGTAAGCTCTTAAGATGACACTAAGAGGCTGCAGTTATCCCCATTCTACAGATGAGGAAGCAAACTCAGAGAAGCTGAGAAACTTACCCAAGGTCACTCAGCTAATGACTGGCTGAGCCAGGATTTGGACCAAGATTTACCAGTCTCAGACTCAGAACTATTATCTCTTACAAGATTTTAATCCAGGCATACTGGTGAGATGCAGGATTTTTATTGGTGCTGGATTCTTACTGATCGACTCCAAGTAGAAAGAGAATTCTCATTGAAGGATGTTCCACCACACAGACAAAGTCAGGCTGGGTCTGACACTGTGATGATTAAGGGGTCACAATATGTTGTACCTCAAGTGGTCTGCAGCCATTTCTTTGCAAAATGTACATGATTTTTACTTCTGTCAGTGAAGTAGGCAAAAAGATGTTTCATATTTTAATCATTAATTGAGAGGATTTGTTTCAGATAAAAGAATAAGCTTTCTTACGGCAAAGAATTCAAAAATATGAAGGCACAGCATCTTATCTGCTTACTGCTGGCTAGCATTTCAGGGGCACTGGCCCTGGAAAATACATTAAGTCCTGCCTCTTATGACAAAAGGATTAGAAAAGCTCACCTTGACTTGCATCCTTCCATGAGGTTTTCCTTGCCATCAACATCAACCAGAAAATAACCATTAGAAATTTAACTGCGTTCAGTTGATGACCTTCACTAAGCTAAATTCAGCAGTTTGTCAGCTACAAAACATTAAATAGACACAATTAAGAAGTTTGAAAAACATTAAGCAGAATTTAAACTACAGTAACATGAACATTAATGGGAATAAAACATAAAGATGGCATTGTAGATTCATGATACTGACATTTTAGACAAGTGCTTCAAAAGGAAGGCAAAAGTGGGGGGACACAGAGATGCAGAAATCCAAAACTCGGTGGATACACAGTTCAGCGGCTTATCACTTCTCCACCTTGATAAATGTACACCCAATAATGACAATAACAATAATGAAAATGTACTAAGCAGTTACTAAGTGCTGCACATTTTTCTACTTCATATAGAAGTTCATATACCATTTTCGTTTACAGTTCACAGTCACCCTATGAAATGGATTTCATTATCCTCCACACTGCAAATAAGAAACGGAGGCTCAGAGGCATTAAATTGCTCATCTTCACAGAGCTGGTAAGCAGACTTGCTAGGATTCAAACCCATGATTCCAAAGCTGCTGTTCTTTCCCCACAGTCTCCGAATGAAGAATCACATGACTTTTCTCTTTTCCCATGATCAGAGGGGAACGTTTTAAAGTTTCAAAGATTCGTTTTGTGCTTTCTACACCCTAAGAGAGCAAGCTGAAAACATCCACCTTGAATGGTAGCATTACGTATCACAGAAAGTTGATAAAAACAGATTCTCCTTAAAAAAAAAAAAAAGGCAAATTACAAAACAAAACAACAAGTTGTTTACCAACAAAAATCAGGAAGTATTTGAGTACCTATTATAGAAGTCCAGCTCCAGTATTAGACACTATAAGGGCTCCAAAAGGAGTATTAAGACACAATGCCCTTAAAAAATCTCCCACTCCAGCTGGGACAAGAACAAGTTCAACAGCCAAGGAACAAGTGCTGAATCCGAGTGCCACAAAGCCATGGGGACAGGGAAGTCAGGGAACACCCTCTGGAGGAAGTGTATCTTCAGCAGGGGCTTGAAGGAAGTGAAATGGAGAATTTGCACAGAGAAAAAGGAGGTCAGAGCTTCAGAAGGGGGAACAACAGAAGCAAAGCCCAAGAAACCGTAACTAACTCAGTTCTGCCGGGGAGAGACTTGGAGAAGCAGAGAACAACGTTCAGGTAGGTGGGGTGGGGCCAAACCACGAAGAGTCTTGAAAAGACAGGGTGGGCGGTGGCTGGACACACTGTGGCAGGCAAGAGGCCACTACTCAGCTTTGAACAGTGGTGTAACTGCCATGGCCTCTTAACTGATCTCCTGGCCTCTAGCTTCTTCACCAATGCCTTCAGTAGTTTCAACTTTGACCTAGTGTTCGAGTTCTTTGAGGAACTAGCCGCGGCCCACCTCTCCTCCTACTTCCCTCCTATATGAACCCTTCTCTGCCAGAAGACTGGTCTATTCATGAACTCCATAGGATCACTGGGCCTGATTCCTCTTTTCCCATCTGAATGCTACTCATCCGTTAACACCCGGCTCAAATCCCGCCTCCTCACTAAGCCCTCCCTAACCACTCGGCCTACAGTGACCTCCATCTCTCCTTCTTAATTCTACAGTACACAGTCTTGTCTCATCAAAATTACCTTCTCATAGGTAATGTCTCAGTACCCTGGGTAAAGCTGCTTGGAGACTTAAGTGTGCCTTCTACTACTTTCCCACCACATGGAACAGCATCTTGACATTTAATAAGCAAGCAAGCACTCAACTATTTTTTGACTTCCTATAGTAAGTTTGGTTTTAGCATAAAGGAAGGATGGGGGAGGGGGGAACCTCTGGAGTCAGAGACCAGCTAAGAAGCTGTTGCAATAATCCAGATGTGAAGCAAAGAAGGCCTGGACTAGGGAACAAAGAGAAAATGGGCAAATATAAACAACAAAAAATTCTGCATGCAAAAACTCGGCGGAATGTGATTAACTCCTACTAGGGACAAAAGCAAGGGATGAATGAGGATTAAGGTGAGGTTTAGAAAACGCTTCTTGAAATCATTTTAAAGCCTGTCTGAAACGAAATGCAGTAAGTGGCTTAAAAAGTCCACACTGACAAAGTCTTCAGCGAAACTGCCCAGTATCTTGAACCAGGGACAGCCCTTCCAATTTGAGACATACACGGAATGGCAGAGCCAGAAGGGTTCTTAGAGAGTTAAATGAAACCCTCAATGATCACATGGGGAAACTGAGTCCCAGCATGGAAAGGACTTGCGGAACGCCTCCAAAGAGAGACTCCCAGACGAGTGCCGCTCTGAAAGCACAGCCACTTGGCCTAGAAGGGCACTGTTTACACCCCCGGTCAGCCCCAGCCCAGCCCTCCGCAATGGCAGGACCAACTGAGCGCGAGTGACCATGGAGACGTCTGGGGCCAAGCGCAACCCGTCGCCGCCGCCTGTTTACCTGGAGAAAGGCTGTGGCGTGAGGCAGTGGCTCCGTGGCAGCCACCCGAAGGGCCGACCCCCGGCCCGGCCGGCCCTCCAGGGAACTCAACCATCTGACCTCCCTCCCCGTACAAAAGGGAGCGCCCCCAAGGCTAGGGGCCCGGAAGCTGGGGATCCCAAGACGCCCCGGGTGGAGGCTGGGGAGCCCAGAGCAGCTGCCCGAGCGCGACCCTCGGCCGGGCCAGCGGCGCCCGGACTAAAGACCGAGCACAGTTGGCCCCTTGGGGACGCGCGCCTGACCCCAGCAGGTGCCCGGGCCTCCGGACCGCGCCCGGCCTCGGCTCCCGCCCGCGCCGGCCGCCAGCCCGCGGGACTGACCAGGCGCGAAGGCTCCCGCCCCGCCGCACCCAGAGGGAGCCGGACAGCGGCCCGGGGACTGCCCCCCGCCCCGCCCGCGCCTAGACCGCTGCTCGCCGCCCCCGGCCAGCATGCCTCACCTGCGCAGAGCGCCGCGCTCACATCGCCCGCCCGCGGCGCCCCCTCCGCCGCCGCCGGCGCCAGGCCCGTCCCCGCCGCTCCGGCTGCCGCCCCAGCCCGCGCCCCCCGCCCCCGGAAGCGCTTCCCGGCCCCGCCCCCTGGGCGCCCGCGCTTCCGGGCAGGCGCCGACCCGGGTGGCGGCGCTGCGAGGTGGACCTCTCGCCAGGGGCCGGGATCCTGAGTCCCGCCCGATTGTCGTCCCAGAGCCTCGCTGTGGGCGAGCGGCAGCCTTGGTCTGGACCCCGGAGTTCCGACTCCGGGTAGCGGCGTCGGCTCTGCCTTCCGCCCGCGCTCTCCTCGGCGCCCCCTGCTGGCGGGAGGAGGGCGGCGCAGTGGGGCGCGTTTCAGGGGCTCCCGGAATCGAAGGGGTGGGAGAGAGCCCAGGGCCCTCGACCCCCCAGCACTGGGGCCCTGTCCCCAGCCCAGCCCTCTCTTCCAAGACCCTCGCTCCTGCAGCTCTTCAGGCTCTTGCCACGCACCCGAGCTGCACCTGGCAGGGCAGCTGAAGGCAGCAAGGTGCAGTGGTTTGCAGCAGGGCTCTGGGGAGCTGCCATAGCGGGTCTCTTGACTTACGACCGTGGGCCGGTTTTCTCTCTCTCAAAACGGAGGTGGCTCCCGCCTGTAATCCCAGCACTTTGGGAGGGCGAGGCGGGAGGATCACTTGATCCTAGGAGTTTGAGACCAGCCTGGGCAACATGGGGAGGCCCCATCTCAAGTTTTAAAACTTAGCCAGGCATGGTGGCACATGCCTGTAGTTCCAGCTGCTGGGGAGGCTGAGGTGGGAGGGTCGCTTGAGTCCAGGAGGTCGAGGCTGCGGTGAGCCATGATCGTGTCACTGTACTTCAGCAGTGGTGAAAGCGCAAGAGCCTGTCTCAAAAACAAAACAAAACGGAGGTGAAAATTCCCAGCTCACTGTTATAAAACCCATTTCACAGAGCATGCCTCAAAAAATGTGCATTTCCAGACCCTTGGGGACACCCCAGTCTTCAAACCGTTGGGTGGGAGTGGGAACCTCACCCAGCATTTTCCTCTCAGCTTTAGATCAATGTAACAGCCTTTGAAGAGCTTCCCTTTGCATTTTGGTGCACTCAGTAGTTGTGGCAGAGGTTTATTTTCCTTTTTCTGGCTTTGTAATAAAAATAAACTAGAAGGCAAAGATACCAGCTCCTATTCAGGATAGAAAGCTGCTGAGACTTCCTGATGTTACTTCACCCTTTGCAAGCAGGAACTGTCTCTCCAGGATCCATCCAGTGGTCATCCTCCAATAACAACAGCTACCCCTTGTCAAACACTCCATGCAGGGCACTGTGTAGACACTTGACAGCCATGACCTCATTTAACACAACCTAAGGAGGTGGCGATCTATTCCCGTTTTAATCCAAGAGGGAACTGAGGCTCAGAGAGGTTGAGTGACTTATCCAAAGTCACACAGCTAGTAAATGGCAGACTTGGGATGAACTCCCTTGTCACTCTGCCTTCTTATAGCAACAGAACATCCAAGCATAGGATTTTAGGCAACCCGCCTACAACTGCAGGCACCTGGGCAGACAGGTAGTCTCCCTCTTGAATTGCTATTGCACTTAAGTTGTTTTCTTGAGATCTGTCCCCAAGGGTGAAATATGTGTGCACCCAGTGCACAGGAATACATCATCTTGTCAGGTCTGGTTTACTCTGGACTACTGAGCTGAATCTTTTTTTTTTTTTTTGAGACAGAGTCTCCCTGTTTCCCAGGCTGGAGTGCAGTGGCTGGAACTCGGCTCACTGCAAGCTCCGCCCCCCGGGTTCACGCCATTCTCCTGTCTCAGCCTCCAGAGTAGCTGGGACTACAGGCGCCCGCCACCACCCCCAGCTGATTTTTTGTATTTTTAGTAGAGACGGAGTTTCACCGTGTTAGCCAGGATGGTCTTGATCTCCTGACCTCGTGATCCGCCCGCCTGGGTCTCCCAAAGTGCTGGGATTACAGCCGTGAGCCACAGCGCCCGGCGAGCTGATTCTATGCCCAGAGTTTTTCCTACAGATCAGCCTTGGGCCTCATCATTTTAACTGATGTTTGCTTAATTTGTTGGTAAGAGTTAGGGTCTTCTTGACTGTGATACAGTATTTGCATGTCATTAAGGACTATAAAGACTAAAATAGAGGCCAGGCACGGTGGCTCACGCCTGTAATCCCAGTATTTTGGGAGACCCAGGCGGGCGGATCACGAACTTAGGAGTTCGAGACCAGCCTGGCCAACACGGTGAAGCCCCGTCTCTACTAAAAATAAAAAAAGATTAGCCGGGCGTAGCGGCACGTGCCTGTAATTCCAGCTACTTGGGAGGCTGAGGCAGGAGAATCGCTTGAACCCGGGAGGTGGAGGTTGCAATGAGCCAAGATCTCACTATTGCAATCTAGCCGGGGTGACTGTGGGAGACTCTGACTCAAAAAAAAAAAAAAAAAAAAAAAAAGACTAAAATAGTTCCTGAGTTTTTGACCCTCCACTGCCAAGTGTCTCAAAGTTGTTGGCCATCCGTCTGTCCTTTGGGTGCTGGATATTTCCCCCTCATAGTTTATATTTACTTTCCCACCTAACTGGGTTACCAAACTCATCCTTTATATATTTTTCTAGCCCCTTGCTTTTTTTGTTCTTGTTGTTTAGCTGATTGTCATGGTCTCTACTAATTTTAGTTAAAAAACTGTCACTCCTCCACAGTTGAGGTGCATATGTGTTTCTGTTTTCCCATAATCTTTGTGGCAGTTTTAAATGATTTAACCCATTAGCTCCCTTGAAATCAAGAAGCCTACGGAGTGATGTACAAGTCTCATTTTAATTTATTCCACAGTTATCCATTTTCCCCAGCAGCATTTATGAAATATTCAAATTCACATTTTGTTGAAGTTTGGGGTTACCCTTCAATCCACAGTTAAGAAGGGGTTTTCTGGCCGGGCGGAGTGATTCATGCCTGTAATCCCAAGCACTCTGGGAGGTTGAGGCAGGAGGATCACTTGAGCCCAGGAGTTTGAGACCAGCCTGGGCAATATAGTGAAACCTCATCTCTACAAAAAAAGAAAAAAAAAAAAAAGCTGAGTGTGGTACCATGTGCCTGTGGTCTCAGCTACTTGGGAGGCTGAGGTGGAGGATCTCGTGAGCCCTGGAGGTCAAGGCTGCAGTGAGCCGTGATCACCAGTTTGCACTCCAATCTGAGCATCAGTGTAAGACCCTGTCTCTTAAAAAAAAAAAAAAAAAAAAAAGGGGGGGGGTGCCCCTCCGGGGGGGGGGGGGGGGTCAGCCTATGTGGGGGTGACGGCTGATAGCTTACCAATACTTGTGTTCTGCCTTCTCTTCTTCCACAGCACATGGTAAAAACACATCTCCAGCCTCCTCACCGTTGTCAAGTGTTAATTGAGGTAGCCTGTGAGGTGCTTGGCATGTGTGAGTCTGCCGTAAAAGTGAATTCCCTTCCCATTCTTTCCTCTTCTCCTCCTCCTTGGACAGATGCAGCCTGAATCTCCGCTTCTCATTTATTCCAGATTCCTGAGCACTTGGAGAGCCAAGAGAGCCAGGTTACAACTGGTCCCAGCTTCTCCTTCTGGCCTCCACCAGGGATCCTTTCTGCCAGAAGTCCAGCTGCAGGACTTGGCTCTGGTCCACCTGGCAATCCTCAGAGTTTGGCAAAACCTGTTGACTGTTGGCACCTGTTAGTCTTTATACACACACGTAACTCATGTCTCCCTTAAACAAAATATTATGTGAATTGTTTGGGGTTTCCTCATTCTTCCTCCTCTCACTAGGACCTACTAGTGTGTCCCTTCCACCTACCTCACTACCTGAACAGTACCGTCGAAGGGGGAGCCCGTCTCTCCAAACAGTCCCAAGATGTCCACTGACTTCCAGATCATTCCAGTAGGTCAGGGTTCCTTCCACCTGGCCACCTCTGCAGAGGAGGGTGAACATTCCTCTTGGGTCAGGGAGGGCACTTCCTTGGAGAACCCTCTGACACTCACCGTCTTTGCAGTGCAGACCAGGTAGTTGGTTTACCCTTCAGAGCTTCTCTTCTTCATGTGTTAGATGATGGTGAGGCTGAGGGGTGTGATTTGAAGAGCTTCCTTTCCATGATCAAGACCGGGCAGTAGAGAATCCTGTGGCTAAGCAATGAGGCGGATCTGGGTCTAAACCCCAGCTCAGCCGCACAAGACCTCTGCAACCTGAGATGGGGCAAGACATTTGACCCTACTGAGCCTTGGCCTCCTTGTCTATGTAGCAGCGGGGATGGTACTTACCTCAGTGGGCAAATAAGATAATAATTTAATGTTTTCAGAATGGCATACTCAATAAATATTTTTTGATCAGCAAGAAAGCAAGGGAAGGCCGGGTACAGTGGCTCGCGCTTGTAATTCCAGCACTTTGTGAGGCCGAGGTGGGAGGATTGCTTGAGCACAGGAGCTCAAGACTAGCCTGGGCAACATGGCAAGACCCCTTCTCTACAAAAATTAGCCAGGCATGGTGGTGAGCGCCTACGGTCTTAGCTACTCTGGGATGCTGAGGTGGGAGGTGGGAAGATCACTTGAGCCTGGGAGATTGAGGCTGCAGTAAGCTGTGATGGCACTGCTGCATTCCAGCTTGGGCAACAGGGTAAGACTCTGTCTCAAAAAAAAAAAAAAAAAAAAGGAAAAGAAAAGAAAAAGGAAAGGAGGAAGGGAAGGAAAGAAAGGGAGAAAGGATGGTCTCAAGAGCCGCTACCCATTTCCATGAGGCCACTCCTCACTTCCTGGAGATAGCTTGCTCTCTACTCTCTGCCTGTCTCCCCTGTTCAGCTTCCATGTGGGTCCTGCCTCTCTCTGACCTGAGTCCTGCTGACACCCACTGGGCCCAGGTGCTGCCTCTGGAGTTCCTCCCCTGTGTAATTTTCTTCCTGGTCTCCTCCCTCCTGGTTTCCTGCTGTTTCTCCAGCACTTCGCAAATGACCCTCCTGGCACTCTGCACTTCTTTGTAGTAATCACAATGATAATTAATTACCTGTACAACTATGTGTTTAATAGCTGTGTCTCCTACCACTAGCCGGTAAACTCCACGAGGATGAGAACTTGTCTGACTTCTTTCCTGCCATTTCTTCAGTGCTTGATACTTCATAAATATTTGTTGGATTAACAGATAATGAGAGGCTACCTGTTTTTCTTCTAAGTCTATGTTCCCTGAGGGCAAGGACTGCTTTATCGTTCCATTTTCCCTGCACCTTACAGAGAACCTGGTACTGAGCGGGCAACACTATTTGCTGAATGAATGAATGAATGAAGTGAATGAATGAATGAGAGACTGAAGCCCCATTTCTCTTCCCCTTTTACCTGTATCATACCTTAAGACTGGTTCTCCCCTCACTGTAAATGCTTTCTTGGTCCTAACCAGCTCCTACCTGGAAGCTTCCCTTGACACATAACGATAATAGGTAAGAAGAGAGAGAAATGCTTTCCACATTTGTAGGGAATCCTCATTAGAAAAACAGGATTTTCAGGCTTGGTGCGGTGGCTCATGTCTGTAATTCCAGCACTTTGGGAGGCCAAGTGGGGCGGATCACGAGATCAGGAGATCGAGACTATCCGGGTAACACAGTGAAACCCCGTCTCTACTAAAAATACAAAAATTAGCTGGGCGTGGTGGCGGGCGCCTGTAGTCCCAGCTACTCAGAAGGCTGAGGCAGGAGAATCGTTTGAACCCGGGAGACGGAGCTTGCAGTGAGCCGAGATCGCGCCATTGCACTCCAGCCTGGGTGACAGAGCAAGACTCCATCTCAAAAAAAAAAAAAAAGAAAGAAAAAAAAGAAAAATAGGATTTTCAAGAAATCTGCATGGACCTCTCCACCCCAGTTCCTGCAGAGGACACACTTACCTGGTCAAAAAGGGTGCCTTCAACAGGACCCACTTTTTCAACACAGGGCAATTTCCTCTCAGTTTTCATCAGAGCCATTAATTGCAAAGTTTCACAACTACACTCACAGTATTGTGGTGGGCAGTGTTGTGTGCTGGTTAGGAGAGTGGAGGAGTCTTTAAAGTTGCCATGGGTGCATCACTTAATCTTTTTTACTTTTTCTTACTCATCTGAAAACGGGGACTAATGTCACTGAATTTCTATTCTGGAATCAGAGGACAACTTACAAGCAATGCATATATTTAATATGGTTGTGTTTTTTGCCCCAAAGGCAGTCATTACTTCCAGAGTATAGCTCAGAATCAATGGCATTCTTGAAAGCTGTGTCTCAGGGTGGACTGATGTAACTCACATTGCATTTTCTCACAGGCAGTCAGAAAAGTGACGACATCTTCAAAGATCTAGCCTGGTTTAAAGAGGTGACTTTGTGCTGTAAGTGTTAGAAACCAGGCAGAAACCTGCTGAGCACACCCTGGATTTCAGCGAAGGAAGCCAACCGCACGTGAACAGCATTCACGCCGCCACATGTGTTTAATCTAAAGCCAACATCCTGTCCATCAAACGTGAGACCAGAAACATGGCTCGCCTTCGCTCAGAAGTCAGAGGGCTTTGCAGGATGACTTTGATGACCAAGGCTTTTTAAATAAAGATACCCGGGAAGATGTAACCTTTTCCCTCTAAGCAAATTTCCCTAGAGCAAATAGTTCCACTGACCTTAGACATGACTTCAGGGCTCTCTTCAGAGTTGAGAGCTATTTAAAAATAAAAGTTACGGAATCTGATTGCTTGAAGACCTCACTAAAGATTTCAAATGTGAGGATCTGGAGAGTAGGAGGGGAGGGAGTCTCTCTTTAATCTCTTTCCTTTTTTTTTTTTTTTTCCTTCTGCTAGTCCTTTATTCCCTTCCTTCTTACAAGAGAATCAGAATGGAAAGGAACCCTTTGGGGATAAAAATCCCAGGGGGCTATGAGATCATTGTCCCAAGCACTGTGGAGGAGGGAGAGTCTGTCTTTGCTTTTTTCTTTTAATAAACTTTAATGAGGTATGATGAGTCTTGACCAATGTGCACATTTGTTCACTGTCACCATGACATTGCTTTTTTTTCTTTCTTTTTTTTTTTTTGAGACAGAGTCTCACTCTGTTGCCCAGGCTGGAGTGCAGTGGTACAATCTCAGCTCACTGCAACCTCCGCCTCCCAGGTTCAAGCAATTCTCACGCCTCAGCCTCCCAAATAACTGGGATTACAGGCATGCGCTACCATGCCCGGTTAATCTTTGTATTTTTAGTAGAGATGGGATTTCACCATGTTGGCCAAGCTGGTCTCGAACTCCCAACCTCAGGTGATCCGCTCACCTTGGCCTCCCAAAGTGCTGGGATTACAGGTGTGAGTCACTGCGCCTGGCTGACCTTGCTTTTTTGACTTTTGCCTTTCTTCCTGGCTGAGCGTGAACAGAGTGCTCAGCATCTGTTTTAACTCTGCTTTCTAGAGTCCCCATGCATCCTTGCCTTGCTTGTTCAGGCTGTGAAATGGTCAACGAAGGAGTCCCAATCAGGTGACATCACCATGCTACACACAGACCCTGCTGCGCAAGGGAGGCCCACGGTGCCAGGGAGAGCCTGTCATGAAAACTACTGTTGCATGCTTATTAATTCAACAAATATTTATTGAACTCTTACTAAGGGCCAAGCATTGCTCTAGAAGGAATGTGGATATAGAAGTAGACAGGGGAGGCTGGTGCGGTGGCTCACGCCTGTAAATCCTAGCACTTTGGGAGGCCAAGACAGGCAGATCACCTGAGGTCAAGAGTTCGAGACCAGCCTGGCCAACATGGTGAACCCCCATCCCTACTAAAAATGCAAAAATTAACCGGGCATGGTAGTGCATGCCTGTAATCTCAGCAACTTGGGAGGCTGAGGCAGGAGAATCGCTTGAACACGAGAGGCGGAGGTTGTAGTGAGCAGAGATCGCGCCATTGCACTCCAGACTGGGCAACACAGCAAGACTCCGTCTCACCAAAAAAAAAAAAAAAAGAACTAGACAGGGGAAAGAGTCCATGCTCTTAAGCTTACATTGCTATCTCATGCTTTCATGGGAAGGAAAGGCATAGAGTAACCGTGTGTGATATGCTAGATGGTGAGAAGGGGTGTGGGAAAAATGAACTGGGAAAGGGGAACACAGGAGAAGAAATACATTGCCAATGAGGGTGTTTTAATACTAGTTTGAATTCTTACTTTTCTTCTAGTCTTGCCCTACTCTATGAAACAAGAGGAGGCTCATGGATGTCAGGGGAGCAGGGACCCCTGGTGCCATTACCTGCCTTCCTGACCATCTTCCTCTCTGCTGATGTTGAGCTGGGGTTTACTTGAGCTCTGTTTACTTGCCCTGCTCTGATCAGTCCTCTTCTGCTGGCTCCTCTGGGATCTGCTCCTCATCAGCTCCTGGGTGCCCTTTGTCTCCCGGTCCCAGCTCTGCAGTCCTGCTCCCCATCCCTGGCCTGGAGTTTCACTGGCCTTTTCACATTCAGTGCTTCCGCTGTTACTGGGCAGTTGATTTCTTTCACTGCATTTCCAAGATTGGGCACACGTGGCAAAAACCATGGGCCTTTGGGCAAGTTAATCAGACTCTCTGAACCTCAGGTTTCTGCTCTGTAAAATGGCATCATCACAGTACCTGTCCCAGCTGGTTGTCAGAAGAATCCCAGGAGACAGCAGAGGTAAAGTGTCTGCAGAACCTTGCCCTTAGTTGGTGGTGGGTCAATAGGAGCTGTTGGCATATGAGGGGCAGAGCAGATGGTAGCAATGCAGGGGGCAGTGAGGGAGCAGCACGGTGTGGAGGTGCATCCTGGCTTTGTTTCCCCCTGCCCTCCTTCAAGCCTCCCCCTCCCCCACTCCACCCCTGACTTGCTGTCACTCTGAGCTCCCCTTTCATCATGGAGCTTAGCTCCGTGGAATCTTTGCCTCTGGCCACTCAATGAGAAAACTCTTCAACTGATCTGCTCCCTCCCTCCCTCCCACCTCATAGCCTGAAGAGCTGTCTCTGTTCAAAGGGGAGGATGTCTTCCTTGTCAATCAAGACTCCAGAAGACTGGGGTATCTTGGCTCTTCCTATATTTCTAATTCCCTGGCTTGCAAGATACCGTTTTTCTCCCTGAGAGTAAGTAGCTTTTAGAACTTCCAGAAACCTTGGTGCTCACTGCCAAACTAGTCAGTAGGTTAAATTCATCCAGAGGACTTTTTTGCAGAGAGAATCTCAGTATCTGTGCTTCAATCCCTCCTCCTGGCTGGAACCAAAGCAGGTTTTATTTCCAAGCCCAGAGAAGCCTGGCTTAGCTGACAAAAATATACTAAAAGACTTTCCCTAATACCTGCCTCCAGTACTCACAGGACATTCAGATAAATGGGTAACCTGCACCCACTCTCTTCAACAGAACTTTCAGACCTGAAGTCTAGTTAGAGGTGGCTCAACTTCTGGTCAAGCAATAAATTAAGGACACAGTTTCCACTGCCAAAACTCACTGAACAAAGAAGATGCTTAACTTTTCTGAGCTTCTGTTTCCTCATCTATAGAATGGAGATAATTGTTCGATCCCACAGGGCTGTTGGGAGTAGCCCTAGGAGATGATTGTACAGTGCTTTACAAAGTGCCTAGTGTGTGATAAACATGCAATAGACAGTAGTTCTTACATCCAGGTTGGAGTTTATTGAGGTGAGGTCTTACTTTCCTGCAGCTTCTCTATCACGCCCAACTTACCTGGGAACTATCACACTGAGCCTGGACATCTGCTGTCAGGCATAAGCAGCTTAACAACAGGGACCTTGTCTTGCTCTCTCGTGGTTCTTAGGAGTTAACCAGCATCTCCCATTGTCACGGGCATCCTGCGATTTGAGGGCAGGGACTGTCTTATTTCCCACTGTGGTCCCTGAGCGTAGCACCAAGCTGGGCACAGGCAAGTGCTCAATAAATGTTTTAAAATAAGGAACAGAGGCAGGACAAAAAGAGGTCGGGCTCCCGCTAGGATGAGATGGCTTGGAACCAGGGAACACAGATTCGTGGCACCCTCCGGATTAGGCAGCATTCCAACCACCCTGCCTGTAGGCAGACCATCTCCCACCATGCCAGCCATCCTGGGTCCTTATGCCAGTATCATCTCAAAACTGCTGCTCACCCTGCGTTTCCACACAGTTGAAAAACAGGCAGAGTCCACTTGTAAGAGACAACCAACGGTGAAGCCCCAGGGGGGCTGGGTGTAACTGACCCTGTTCTCTCTCCCAGTGGGAGAGTCACCTGCAACAACCTCTCCTCCATCATCGCTCTTGTACCCACAGTATGTTCCAGAAACCCACTTGTGGGACAGTCATTCTTTTTATTTTTTATTTTTAATTTTTTTGAGATCGAGTCTCGCTCTGTCCCCCAGGCCGGAGTGCAGTGGCACGATCTTGGCTCACTACAAGCTCTGCCGGGTTCATGCCATTCTCCTGCCTCAGCCTCCTGAGTAGCTAGGACTACAGGAGCCCAACACCACGCTGATTTTTTGTAGTTTTAGTAGAGACGGGGTTTCACCATGTTAGCCAGGATGGTCTTGAGACCAACCTGGACAACAAAGGGAGACCCTGTCTCTACAAAATAACATAAAAAAAGTTTGCTAGATATAGTGGCATGTGTTTGTGGTCCCAGCTACTCAGGAGGCTGAAGTGGGACGATTGCTTGAGTTCAGGAGGTCAAGCCTTGGCCTCCCAAAGTGCTGGGATTACAGGAGTGAGCCACTGTGCCTGGCCTGGACAGCGATTCTTTTCAGTGAAATGGATGGAGCATTTCTTCATGTTTGCTGATATCTTAGCTTTAGATTCCTCTACCAGTTAACCTTCTTCAGCAGAGGCCGGGCACGGTGGCTCATGCCTGTAATCCCAGCACTTTGGGAAGCCAAGGAGGGCAGATCACGAGGTCAGGAGTTTGAGATCAGTCTGGCCAACATGGTAAAATCCTGTTTCTACTAAAAATACAAAAACTAGCCGGGTGTGGTGGTGCATGCCTGTAATCCTAGCTACTCCGGAGGCTGAGGCAGGAGAAATGCTTGAACCTAGGAGGCGGAGGTTGCAGTGAGCTGAGATGGCACCATTGCACTCCAGCCTGAATGACAGTGAGACCCTCAGAAAACAAACAAACCAAAAATCTTCTTCAGCAGAAAGGCCTTGAATTCTAAATCACACCCCAAAGACAGTCGGATCATAGCCTTCTTGATCAGGAGGCTATGGAAGCCCAGAAACTCATGAGAAAGAATTTAAAGCAAAATTGTATACGTGGCCTTTTCTTTGCTCATTACGGTTTAAGCCATATTGTTTTGCCCATGCATCTCCCCAAATACCTATGGTTACTTGCTTGTGTCATGTTCCTGTAGACAGGAATGCTGTGGTTAGCAGGATGAAGATGGTGTACAACTATCTTTTTTTTTTTTTTTTTTTTTTGAGACGGAGTCTCACTCTGTCGCCTGGGCTGGAGTGCAGTGGCCGGATCTTAGCTCATTGCAAGCTCTGCCTCCTGGGTTCACGCCATTCTCCTGCCTCAGCCTCCCAAGTAGCTGGGACTACAGGCGCCCGCCACCTCGCCCGGCTAGTTTTTTGTATTTTTTAGTAGAGACGGGGTTTCACCATGTTAGCCAGGATAGTCTCGATCTCCTGATCGAGGCCCGTCTCGGCCTCCTAAAGTGCTGGGATTACAGGCTTGAGCCACCGCGCCCGGCCGGTGTACAACTATCTTAATCATAGTTGGAACTGTCTGCTGTGGAGTATGACACTCTAATGGAACTTGAGCTGCAACTTGGGGGACCACCCCCTTTAAAGAACAAATGAATTCAGAACGAGTGTGGGGAATTCCAATCACAGGCAACACGGACAAAGTTTAGAAACATAACATTGAGAAAATGAAGCCAGATGCAACAGCATTTGCTGAATGATTTTTTTTGAGTTGAGGTCTCACTCTGTTGCTGGAGTGCAGTGGTGCAATCACTGCTCACTGGAGCCTTGACCTCCTGAGCTCAAGTGATCCTCCCACCTCAGCCTCCTAAGTAGCTGGCACTACAAACACACACCACTATATCTAGCAAACATTTTTTTAATGTTATTTTGTAAAGACAGGGTCTCCCTTTGTTGTCCAGGTTGGTCTCAAACTCTTGGGCTCAAGCAATCCTCCCACCTCAGCCTGCCCAAATGCTGGGATTATAGATGTGACCTACCGCACCTGGCCACTACAATCCCATTTATATTGAGTTCAAAGACAGGTGAAACTACTGTATAGTGCTACTAGTCAGGATAGGTTACCCTTGGAAAGAAGGAGGAGGGAAATTTTGAGCTCCATGTTTTTTGATCTAGATACTTGGTGATATGGGCACATTCATTTTGTGAAAATTCATTGAGTTGTACATTTATGATTTGTGCTTTTATGCTTGATCATACTTCAGTTACTAAAAAAAAAAAAGTGAATGTGGCCAGCAGGAAATCCTGAGGTCCATAACTGAACCACACAATGATAATGCAAGCTTTTGTGTAAATTTCTTTAATAATAAACTAACAGCGCGATGGAAAGAATGGTGCATTCAGTCCAGTTCTCTTGTGTCCGTAGGGGTCATTAAACTCTACCAAGAGAAAACCTTCCTTTTCTAGTGAATAAGGGGTGGGGGGAAGGGGGAATGCTTATCCAGGGTCTCTTCCTTGGATCACTGTCTGTGCAAGTTCCATATCATTACCCCCAATGGAGGCCAGGGGTCAGTAGCTGCTGGAAAGTGCAGCTGTTACAGGAGAAAATCTGTAAGAGCATGTAACAATTTTGCCTGGAGCAGATAAGGGTCATATTTGGGGAGGGGCTGCCAACCACAAAGGAGGCTGCCCTTCCACCCGGCAGAATCCCCCCAACCCCCAACTCTGATCACAGGACAAGCTGCCTCCCAGGCATTTGGTAGAATAACAAGTTGACTTTCATCCTGCCCAAGGTAGAGGGAGGCAATCTGGGGTCCAGACTTCTGAAAGGGAGGTTTGTGACCCTGATAAGATGACTCAAAGAACAAGAGACTGTTTTTAAAGTCAGCCAAGCCAGTCATTTTTCTAAGTTCCAAAAGCAAATCCAGCCTGAATGACTATGGGCCTCCATTTGCAGAGAGGGTGCAGAGACCAGGAGGCGCAGAAGCAGCTCGGCTAGGGGAGTAGTAGAGGGTGGCTGACGGACAGCCCGGTCAGACAACTTTAGCTTGTGAACAGTGATCAGTTCCTGATCCCAGGCACGGCACACCCCCTGTGACAGATGCTCACAGGCCAGGCTGGTGGAGGAGCTGCAGGAGCTTCTCTGTGGCTCAGCACATTTCAGTCCCCAAGAGGGGAGAAACTTGAATGTGACAAAGCTGGCCTGCGACACCCAGCAATTTCTTTTTCTTTTCTTTTTTTTTCTGAGACAGAGTCTCGCTCTGTTGTCCAGGCTGGAGTACAGTGGCGTGATCTCAGCTCACTGCACGCTCCGCCTTCTGGGTTCATGCCATTCTCCTCAGCTTCCCAAGTAGCTGGGACTACAGGCGCCCACCACCGCGCTCGGCTAATTTTTTAAAATATTTTTAGTACAGACAGGGTTTCACCGTGTTAGCCAGGATGGTCTCGACCTCCTCACCTCATGATCCACCCACGTCAGCCTCCCAAAGTGCTGGGATTACAGGCGTGAGCCACTGCGCCCGGCCAACACCCAGTAATTTCTGAAGCGGGTCCTCCCTGGCTTGGGAGTGGCTGGTAATGAAACATCTGTATTTACTGAATGATTGAACTTACAAGAGGCAACACAACCAGTAAGGGTACAGTTTCGTACATTTGTAGCTCTCACCAGAAGACGAATTGGGTATCTCTGGATCTCAGGGAGTATTTTGGTCTCCCCATTCTCTCACCCTGCTAGTGCCACTCCCAAGTCTGCCTCAAGACCGTAGGAGCCTGCTGTGACCTCAAATGAACAAGCACCAGTTGGGGGGGCCAGGCGCTAGGCTGTAAGGAAACAGAAGTAAGCTGATCTCGCAGCCCTGTGGTCCTCACAGAACTAGAAATGTGCTCTCAATGATGCCTGTGTGCAGGACACAACCTAAGTTTTTTTTTTTTTTTTTTTTTTTTTTTGAGACGGAGTCTCGCTCTGCCGCCCGGGCTGGAGTGCAGTGGCGCGATCTCGGCTCACTGCAAGCTCCGCCTCCCGGGTTCACGCCATTCTCCTACCTCAGCCTCTTGAGTAGCTGGGACTACAGGCACCCGCCACTACGCCCGGCTAATTATTTTGTATTTTTAGTAGAGACGGGGTTTCACTGTGTTAGCCAGGATGGTTTCGATCTCCTGACCTCGTGATCCGCCCGCCTCGGCCTCCCAAAGTGCTGGGATTACAGGCGTGAGCCACCGCCCCTGGCCGACCTAAGCTTTATGGGGTTCTAAGGAAGGACAGATGCTGGGCTAGAAGGGCGGAAGTTTCTTAGAGGAGTTGGCATTAGAAATAGCCTTGCCTAGGCTGGGCACGGTGGCTCATGCCTGTCATCCCAGCACTTTGGGAGGCCAAGGCAGGTGGATTGCTAGAGGCCAGGAGTTCGATACCAGCCTGGCCAACAGGGCGAAACCCCATCTCTACTAAAAATACAAAAAAATTAGCTGGCTGTGGTGGCATGCGTCTGTAGTCCCAGCTACTTGGGAAGAGACACAAGAATCACTTGAACCCAGGAGGTGGAGGTTGCAGCGAGCAGAGATGGTGCCACTGCACTCCAGCCTGGGACACAGAGCAAGACCCTGTCAAAAAAATGAAATATAGGCCGGGTGTGGTGGCTCGCGCCTGTAATCCCAGCACTCTGGGAGGCCAAGGCGGGTGGATCACCTGAGGTCAGGAGTTGAAGAACAGCCTGGCCACCATGGTGAAACCCTGTCTCTACTAAAAATATGAAAAATTAACCAGGTGTCGTGGCACATGCCTGTAGTCCCAGCTATTCAGGAAGCTGAGGCAGGAGAATCTTGTGAATCTGGATGGTGGAGGTTGCAGTGAGCCGAGATCATGCCACTGCACTCCAGCCTGGGCAACAGAGCGAGACTCCACCTCAAAAAAAAAAAAAAAAAAAAAAAAGCTTTGCCTCATTGGTAGGATTCTAGCAGGAGGAGAGAGGACAAAGGGGGCATCCGAAAGGGTACAGCATTAGCAATGCCTACATCCGGACACAGGGGAACGTTCACGGAATATGAGATTTGGCTGCAGAAGTGGGGAAGGAAACAAATCAGAAAGAAAGTCCAAGCCTATGGTCTGGACTAGGCATAGGTCTACAGTAGGTATGCTTTGGCAGGAACTGGGAAACCCGTGGAGGTTTCTGAGCAGCCTGGCGGCACGAGGTTTTTGAAAAGTGAGGCGGATAGGAATGTGTAGGATGATGTAGAGCGGGGAGGCCAGGCTGCAGCAATCATCCAGGTGAGAGACAATGAGGATAGGCGGGGACAGCCACCTTCCAGGTATGAAGGACTGGACCTCTGAAGTATGTGTGTGGGATGGGGTTCTTGACATTCCCTGCCAGCTGCCCTTCCCTGCATGAGCCTCATGGAAAGGAGGACATGAGCATGGCTCATCCTGACGACACTGGTGGAGCAATGCTTGGGTTATATGAAAGGAATGGCTCATTGGAGTTTGGCTGGCATACATGACTGGAAGGTTGTGTGACCACTGCCAGAGGCGAAAGTCCCACGGAAGAAAACCAGATTTAGGAGCCTCTGCAGTCCTTGTTCTCAGATGGCCCTACTTAGGCTAACAACAGCCCCCCATTAGGCTACTAGGAGTTGGGTTTGTCTCATTTCATCAGTGACTTTGAACTTGACCTACCTGGGCTCCTGGTGGCTCCTCCCTCCAGGCACCTGTTCCACACCCAGGAGACCATATTGGTAAGCCTATTATTAGCCACTCAGCCCACGTAGGGAATGCAGCGCACATACCACGTCCTAGATCCTATCATTCAGGCTAATCTTCCTGGCAGCTCTGATGAGCTCCTATGAAATCAAGTCCACTGCTCCTCAGCCTGGGATCTGCAGCCCTTCGTGACCTTGTGCAGCAATACGGTGTCATCATCGTGAGCTGGGATGCTAGTGTCAGACGACTTAGTTCAGAATTCCAGCTCCATCACTTAACCTGTCTCAGCCTGTTTCCCCTCACCTGTCAAGCTGGGTTGTAGTATGGACCTAATGAGATTACACATCTGGAAGGTAGCACAGAGCCTGGCATAAGTAAATGCTTGCAAGTTGATATCCATTACTATGGTAACAATCTGGCCCCTAACCTACCTTTCCTACTGTATTTCCACAGCTACCTCCACACTTTCCCACCTCCGTGCCTTTCTTCACACTTTGATGTTGGTGGTGGATGCCCTCTTCTTCACTCCAATCCACATTTCCCAAGGTCAGAATTCCACCCATTCTTCCTGCATCTTTCCTAGGTATTCCATTCCTACATGAGAGTCCGTGGTACTTCTCATTAGCATTGGAGAGGGACCACTCTTATCTGTCTTTAGAATGTGAACTCCAGGACAGCAGGGATTTAAAAAATCTATTTTATTTACTGCTGTATCTCCAGTGCTTAGAACCGCACATAGTATCAGGCTCTTATGGTTTTTTGAAAGCATGATTCTGCCTACTAGATGGATAGTGCTGTTTGAGTGTCTGATTTATTCTACAGCTTCCATGCTGCCCTTGTGAAGTCGACGTGCTGAACTATGGCATGTGAAACATAAGAAAAAGGTTCTGCTCGAAAAGGGGAATGGCAAAAGCCTGGGAGGCAGAAATAGAAATCTTTGATGGGGAAGTTTTGCCCCTTTTCAAAGTCAGGTGATAAGTTATGAGTTAACTGAAAGCGCCCAGCAAAGGAGATGTGATTGAAGGTAGCTACACAGCTATTACAAGAAGTGGCCTTAACTTTGGTCTTGTCCTACAGATCAATTAAGCTCAGTAGCTTGGACCACATTCACAGTTAAGAGTGTCCCAGTTAGGCCGGGAACAGTGGCTCATGCCTGTAATCCCAGCACTTTGGGAGGCTGAGGTAGGCAGATCACGAGGTCAGGGGTTCGAGACCGGCCTGGCCAACATGGAGAAACCCCATCTCTACTAAAAATACAAAAATTAGCCAGGCATGGTGGCACATGCCTGTCATCCCAGCTACTCGGGAGGCTGAGGCAGAAGAATCACTTGAACCCGGGAGGCGGAGGTTGCACTGAGCTGGTATCACGTCACTGAACTCTAGTCTGGGCAACAGAACAAGACTCTATCTAAAAAAAAAAAAGAAAGAAAGAAAGAAAAAAGAGTGTCCTAGTTACCAAGCACAGTTAGCTTTGTTTGAGAATTGTTCTCTTTAAGTTGATGGTTAAATTTTTTTTACAGGTCTGGATTCTTAAGGTTTAGCCAATTATGAGACACAGACAGCAAAGGACCTATCTACTTTGTGTACTGGAGTGATTTTCACAACCCCTGAAGACAGGGAATCGCCACTGTAGACCCAGCCCAGAGTCAAAGCTGACGGTCAATAAATATTTGGTAAATAAAGGAGTGAATGACTAAGCCAAAGAACAGACTCTGGAAGGATATAAAGCTACTTTTGAGGTCTCCCATATATTTGCACTACTACTGATCAATTGTATATTTTTTTGAAGAACAAATATAAATGCATTAAGCATTACTGAATTCATAATAGTTTTGTGATTTTGAATTTTTCCTGACCAACTATTATGTGGTGGAGGGGACGCTCTGCAAAATTTTCTAATGTCCAAAACAGGCCGGGCGCGGTGGCTCAAGCCTGTAATCCTAGCACTTTGGGAGGCTGAGGTGGGTGGATTGTCTGAGCTCAGGAGTTCGAGATCAGCCTGGGCAACATGGCGAAACCCGTCTCTACTAAAAATACAAGGAAAAAAAAAAAAAAAAAAGCCAGGCATGGTTGTGTGCACCTGTAATCCCAGCTACTTGGGAGGCTGAGGCATGAGAATTGCTTCAACCCGGGAGGCAGAGGTTGCAGTGAGCCGAGATCATGCCACTGCACTCCAGCCTGGGCAACAGAGTGACACTCCATCTCATTAATAAATAAATAAATAGATAGATAAATAAAAATCCATCATTCTACAGTACTTGAAAAGATTGGAAACAGTTGTCCTAAGATGCTTCTGAAGCCCCTGCCAGTAGAACTGCATGGCACCTTCTTGGCAGAGCTCCTTGTGTGAGTCACAGACTTCACTCCTGCCCTTTCTAACTTCGGGTGGTCTGAACAGGCTCACACCATACTCTTCAGAGCTGATTCACACGAAACAGTTTTTTATTACGTATAACCTCCTAAGTTATCTAGCCCACATTCTGTGTTTCCTGACTACAACGTGCTACTGTTACTTGAAGCTCAGATTGGTGAAATCACAATCTGAAAGTTGTCCAAAAGCAACTTTCGGTCCTTAATCGATTGCCACAAATTTCAGTATTAGATGAAGCACCAAATAACATGTAACCATCTGCTTTAGATTGTGCCAAAACCTCACTGAAAATATGCCCTTCTAGAACAAGCTTCCCAGCAGAAATTAACAAAATTAGTCACTTTTTTTTTTTTTTTTTTTGAGACGGAGTTTCGCTCTTGTTGCCCAGGCTGGAGTGCAATGGCACAATCTTGGCTCACTGCAACCTCCACCTCCCAGGTTCAAGCGATTCTCCTGCCTCAGCCTCCCAAGTAGCTGGGATTACAGGCGCACGCCACTACGCCCGGCTAATTTTGTATTTTTAGTAGAGACGGGGGTTTCACCCTGTTGGTCAGGGTGGTCTTGAACTCCTGACCTCAGGTGATCTGCCCGCCTCGGCCTCCCAAAGTGCTGGGATTACAGGCGTGAGCCACCGCACCCAGCCAATAGTCACTTTTTATAACTATAGGTCTGATATATTTAATCGAGAATGTATCATTTCCATTTGTTCTACCTCCAAAGCTAGTTGCCAACTGTCATTCTCTCGACACACACTGACTCTACCAGAAACCCTTTTCTGATCAATCCCACTGCCTTCTTCTGCCTGACTTACATAAACCAGTGTCCAGTATTTCAGCTAAGTGTCTCCTGAGATATAAAATCTTTCATTTGGGTTAGAAAAGAAGACCCATACTTATCTCAGAATTCTCAGCTAACAGGCAATTTTGGCAACACTTAGGTGACATTCAGTTGGAAGAGGGCACTTCGTAAGATTGTCGTGTGCCTGTACTTCCTAAGATCTTGGAAGCAAAAAGTCCATGGCTGTAACTGGTAGATAAAGACTCAACAGTGAATCTGCATCCATAAAAAAAAAAAAAAAAAAAAAATTCAGCAGTATTGATTGAGTGTGGATCAGGACTGTGCCAGGAACGGGCAGACAATGAAGTCACAGTTCCTGTTTCAGAGGAGCCCGCTGTCTAGCAGGGGACATGTGGGTGTGTGTGGCGGGAAGGGGAGTGAAGAATGGATGGTATATACAAAATGACAAAGTGACAAGTGCCACAGCAGAGCTAAGTTCAAAATGAAATGGGGCCAGGCAAGCTGGTTCACCCCCGTAATCCCAGCACTTTGGGAGGCCAAGGCAGGTGGATCACTTGAGGTCAGGAGTTCTAAGACCAGCCTGGCCAACATAGTGAGACGCTGTCTCCACTAAAAATACAAAAATTAGCCAGGCGTGGTGGGAGGCGTCTGTAGTCCCAGCTACTTGGGAGGCCAGGGTAGCAGAATCGCTGGAATGCAGGTGATGGATGTAGCAGTGAGCCAAGATCATGCACTCCAGCCTGGCAGAGGGAGACTCCATCTCAAAAAAAAAAAAGAAAAGGCCAGGCACGGTGGCTCACACCTGTAATCCCAGCACTTTGGGAGGCCAAGGCGGGTGGAACACGAGGTCAGGAGATCAAGACCATAGTGGGTACACAGGAAACCCCATCTCCACTAAAAATACAAAAAATTAGCCGGGAGTGGCGGCGGGCGCCTGTAGTCCCAGCTACTCAGGAGGCTGAGGCAGGAGAATGGCGTGAACCCGAGAGGCGGAGGTTGCAGTGAGCCAAGATTGCACCACTGCACTCTAGCCTGGGCGACAGAGCGAGACTTCGTTTCAAAAAAAAAAAAAAAATTGAAATGGGATCACTGAGTGGTACGCAGCTGGGTGGGATGCTCAGGGAAGGTGTCACGGCAATAATTTTTGCAGAGCCTACAACAATAGAAAGGAGCTCACCCAGGAGGGGAAAAGTCAGAGGGGAGTGAATAGAAAAGAGGAGGAGGGAATATTCAAGACAGTATCATTATGCAAGAGCCAAGAGAAGCCTTAGGAGAGTAGCCAGGTCCCAAGTCGGGAGCAGAGGAACAGAACCAACAAGAGGGCTGATGTCAGATCTGGAAAGGTCTTGGAGGCCAAGCTGACGAACTGAGATCCTGTCAGGCAGACTTCACGTGGGAGATGATGGCATCAGATCTGCTTAGGAGGCGGCCTTGGAGCAGTCAAGGGCAGAAGACTACGTGTGGAAGGGAGGCTGCTGTGAGGGAGTGGCTGTGCCGGAGCAAATGGGAACAGGGCAGGCCCGCTTGGGGCCCAACAACCTGGAGATAAGCAGGTTCTGCTGGTGTTGAGACCCACAGTCTCTTGGAGATAAACACTAGGGCAATGGTCAGGGGCCCAGATAAGCCCTTGGCCTTTGGAACCCCTCTCCAGGCGCCAGCAGGCAGAGTGGGGTTTCCTCTGACGTTCTGGGCCCTTGGGCCGGCAGTCACAAGATAGCAACAGGGTACATGTAGCTCAGTGGGGCCCAGGACACCGGCTGCCTGGGTTTCTTACATCTGTGAAAGTCAGCGTTCTCCTATTAGGTAGGGACGGCAAAGGCACCTACCTGGCAGGGTTGGTGTCAGGGTGAAGGTTTAATTCATGGAAAGCATTTAGAACGCTGCAGAACACAGTGGGCCCCAGGGAAATGTAAATGTTAGCAAGGAGCGAGCGCTTGGCCACTGTGGCACGTGAGATTAAAACTGCTCTGGATGGTGAGGAGGGGTCAGTGCTCCCTTTCCCCGCCCATTCCTTGGAGTAGGCCTTGACGAAGCTTTTCTACTAGCTTGAAAATCACTGGACTTTGCATTCCTGGAGTTAATTTCTACATGTATTTCCTAAACCTTAGGGTTCAAGTAGGGTTAGCTGCTGGTGCCAGGCCTACAGCACAGTCTGGGGGTGGAGTCTCTATTTCTCCTCACAGAATCCAGTGCAAGAGCCTGAAGGGGATCCGGCGAGTCACCTGCCACCTAAAGGCTTCAGTAGGACAGCCTGGCCTAGGTTCTTGCTCCCCAGCATCAGAAGCTGGGCTTGGTGCCCTGAGAGGGACAACTGTCTGCATCTCACTCCAGACACAGACATCCCTGCTGGCCCAGGAGGAAGGCCTTACAGAGGGGTTTCCCTGGAGAAGAAAAACATCTCGCCAGCAGAATAGGAAGCTGTCAGCCTTTCCCACTCCACAAGGCCTGGAAGGAAATTCTCCTTCATGGTTCTGTTATAAATGAGTTAATCCAAGTTACGTTCTTAACACATGTTAAGCATGCAGTGCATCTTCACTTAGAGCTGTTATTTTTACTCCATAATCCCAATTTTTCTTATATCTATTAAAGTCGGCATGGTGTTTAGTGAGTTGAGTGGGTGTTCAGAGTCCAATAAATATATAGAACTGCAGTAAAAAAAATTCTCTCCAAGAAAAATTCTCTTATATTCTTCATATTATGAATAGACAAAAGAGATTCACACAATATGACACACTGTATGTGAAGCAAAAATGAGTCCTTTCTAGTTTGGCTGAAGGTCACTTTGCTGTCATGTTAAAGCCTAGAATTTCTAGCTAAGCCAGATCCTGCAGGAATTCTAGCAGCATTTACAGCATTGGCATCCGTCTATCCTGAGTGGAATGCTGTGCAGTTGAGGATCTTTCCCGAGAATCCTAGTAAGTGAGATTTTATCACAGCATTGCTAATCCCAAATTAACAAGACGGTGGCAGTTCTAGAGGCAGCCTTTAGCTTCCATTAACAAAGGTTAGCTGTTGCACTATGCAGACCAGAATACTCTGGGGAGTAACATAGTATCTTATTAAGTTATAAATACATTTAATGGCTTTCATATTGGTTTCTCATTTTGGAATGAGGAAAAAATAGATCTCATAATCACTGTAGTCTAAGTAAAAAGCCACTTTAAAAAAAATAATATGTATTTACCTACAATATTGTTTATGAATTCTCTTTTTTTATAGAGCCCACAAAGTCCCTCAAAGGACAACGGTAACTCTTCCAGCTACTTGCAAGGCTAAGTTTTGGTTTATTTGGAAGAAATTAAAAGTGTACAAGATTTTAAAATCAATTTTTTTTTTTTTTGAGACAGAGTATCTGTCACCCAGGCTAGAGTACAGTGGTGGAATCTCAGCTCACTGCAACCTCTACCTCCTGGGAGAAGCAATTCTCTTGCCCCAGCCTCCTGAGTAGCTGGGATTACAGGCATGTGCCACCACACCTGGCTAATTTTGTACTTTTAGTAGAGATGGGGTTTCACCATGTTGGCCAGGCTGGTCTCGAACTCCTGACCTCAGGTGATCTGCCCACCTCAGCCTCCCAAAGTGCTGGGATTACAAGTGTGAGCCACTGCACCCAGCAAATTGTTTGGTTTTGATTCAAACAAGTCAAACCAGTTCAGAAAAAGTCCCCAAGACTCCTCTCCCCACCACTACTTCACTTTGTTTCCCTGTTAAAGGAAAAAAATGTTATTTGCACCCATTGTCACACTGAACTTTAAATGTAGAGTATTTTCTTAAAAAGAATCTCAGAGTTGGAACCAAGGGTACAGAGTTCTTATCCTTCACTTACCTGCACTGAGAAAGTACATATTTTACATCATTTACGGAATAACAGACTGTTACAGTAAGTTCAAGCTTACCTCATTTCGGATGACCTGCGAACTGGTCCACTGACTGGGCAAATTCTAGAGCCCTGCACCCTCCAAGATGCCCAGGGATGGGGACTGTCTCAAGGAACGTTTCGGTGGTTTGGTGGGAAGTAGCAGTCTCTGAGCTGACTGTGACGGAATCAAAATAACCGCACAGGTGTGAAATGCTTCATGTGGGTGACACCCCTCACATCCCACCCACTTCTGTTCCCAAGCACAAAGGAACCACTCCATCTTTTCTCCTCACAAAAACCGCAGCGTTGCTCTCCTTCAACCCCACCGGCCTCCACCCCGGGGAGAGGCACGTGCTGTGAGGATACCTGCTTCCCAGGTGTGCACGGCTGGTACCCAGTACCTCGGCGAGGTCCTCTGCAGGGCTGAAAGTGGGGGTCAGAGAGATCACCATGCTGCAGGGGCTGAGCTACTTGTCCTTGGTCAGGATGGACAAGCCCTGCCTCAAATAAAGGCTAGAAGTGTTTTTTTCTGGATGACTTCTTTCCCATACAGAGAATGGTTAATCTAGCTGAGGCAATCTGGAGTTGGCTTCAAAATCAGCAATGGGGAGGGGGAAGAACCTCACAACAAACAGTGGTAACAGAAGGTTTGTGTGGGAAGGTGGTTGAGTTTGGTCTAAAACAAGCAGTGTCTCTGGTAATGAGCTGTTGTTAGGAAATACCCGGCGCTTGCAGCCTTTGAAAGAGCACCACTGCTGCTTCTAGAGGGCAGGGTTGTGGGGGTAGGAGAGGGTAAAGTGAAGGGAAGCGAAGACCCAACGAACACTAAAGTGCGTGGAGGTGACAGAGCAGTGGAGATACCCACTGCCAAGCGTGCCAGCCGCGGATCACACAGAGAAGCCCAGCTCTGCTCTGGGCGCTGGACAACCTTTGGTATCTTACCTACCTTTTCTGAATCACAGTCGGCTCACTGGTAAAATGAGGACACCTAAGCTATCAGCCAGGGTCCCGGCAGGAGACAGATGGTACACTCAGATGGAGTGACCAAGGAGAGTTTCACAAAGGGACTATTTACAAAGGGTGTGGGCAGGATTAAGAGACTCCATTGAGGACAGTGATGTACCCGAGGCCTGGCAAAAGCAGGGAGTCAGGACTGGGACTGGCTTGAGGGGACAAGGAGAGGGTGTGGCTACTAAACCCCAGAAGCTGCCTGACAGGACTTGTGGGCCTTGGCACAGGAGCCCAGCCACTGCCAACCCACAGCTGGCAGGAGGGAGTCAGAAATGAATTCCCTGACTTCTCTGTTCTCTCATCTGCCAGGCTCCATCCAGAGTGTCTCTGGATCCTGACTAGAAGCCAGGACAGGTCCACAGCGGCCAGCCTCCTGGAGAGAAGTGCACAGCAGGAAGGGGACCCAGAGGGACACACAGAGAGCCTCTAGCACACCCCAAGTACCCGATGGGGCCAGTGGGGGTCTAAAATATTACTATAAATGCCTGCCTGGCAGTCACTCACTGCCCACTGGATCAGATTATTTGGCATTTACTTACCAAAAGGCCACCATATAACTGTATTCTCAGGTGGCAAAACCCAGAGTGAAATAAGATGTGGTCATCTACTCACAGTGAAAAACAAAACTTTTACAAAGTTGACAGATAACATTTATTAAAACATGTCATACAAAAGGGCATGATCTCTTCTATAAGAAGAAAATATTAAACATTAACATTCAATTAAGTAAAACCATGCTGTACACTGAAGACAGCAATATATAAAGACAAAACTATTCAACTTCTGCAACATAGGCATAACATTTCACAAAATATCAATAAGATATGCACCTAATGATAACCTGTTTATCATCAAATGGTTTTGTGGCCTAAGAGTCACCTGACTTGCATAAATAAAGTACTTCTCTGGACGAAACATTGGGAACCTCATAAAAGGAAAGAAGGCAGCAGCAACTAACATGACACAGGCTTCAAGCAAAAATTAAAAAAAAAAAAAAGTCACATTTGCAAAATGTGTTCCAGCATCTTCCCATAGGGTACTATCAGTAGAGATCTGAAATAAGAAACCTGTACCTTTAAATATGTAAGTAGCAAAGAAAAAACTTCAGACAAACCCTGGTTTCACTGAACAAAGTTAGTCACCCACTAAAGCAACCTAAATCACAAAATTGGCGGCACGGGAGGGACTGGGGATAACATGATGCTGGTTTCCAGCATCCCCAAATTATCAGAGAACATCCAAAAGCAAAAACCTGGCCTCGCTGTGATGGTATCCTCTCCACGCCCACCCAGGAGGCCGCAGCACATCCCCTTCCCCAGGGAAAGCACGGCGTTGCAGCTTCTGCTCTGTCTCAACTTCACTTCCACAGCAGCTCGGGGGGGTGTGAGCCTCTCAAGGAGGGAGCCCCAGAGGCTAAGCAGCTTTCCCCAGTGGTGAGAAGCCAGCCTGAGGGTCAGGTTAGTTCAGCAAATGCCCACTAGAATGGAGGGGATCCTTTTGGGCAAGCTTTTAAAGTCGTGGCCAAAAGGGACCAGAGGAAGAGGAGACCTAGAAATCAGAATCAACAGGCTGGGGCCCTGGAGTGCCTGCAGGCAACCCACAGCCCTGCAGGGTAAGTTACCGCAGTCCTTCCTTAGTTAATGGTGACAGGCACCTCACCATGTGGATTACTATCATGTGTGTATCCAAAGGTAAAAGCATGGTATAAGTATGTTTGTTTGTTTTGTTTCTTTGTTTACTTGAGATGGAGTCTCACTCTGTTGCCCAGGTTGGAGTACAGTGGTGCAATCTTGGCTCACTGAAACCTCCGCCTCCGAGGTTCAAGTGATTCTCCTGCCTCAGCCTCCCGAGTAGCTGGGATTACAGGTGCGTGCCACCACACCTGGCTAATTTTTGTGTTTTTAGTAGAGATGGGGTTTCACCATGTTGGTCACGCTGGTAACGAACCCCTGACCTCAGGTGATCCACCCACCTCGGCCTCCCAAAGTGCTGGGATTACAGGCGTGAGCCACCGCGCCTGGCCCCAAGTATGAATATTAAATACCACTGGTGGTGCCTTGAAGCCCTTTCCCACGGGGATTGAAGAAAAACCACAGTTAAGACTCAAAGTAGCAGACAAATAGCTTGGTTGTAGGCCACTGACGTGATCCCTGAAAGATTGTTTGAACAATGTTACCCATAACTACCCAAACTCATTAGGAAGGATAAAGATTTTCTAAAGCTATACTGAGGTGAAGAGAAGAGACTATTCCTCCAACCCAAGGTGGGGATGAAAAAAAGGTAAAAACCAGAGTTTACAAAAATTCACTTTTAATATTCAAATGAAAGCAATCCTCTTCTCCTGCCTCTCTGAACATGGCCAGCATTTCAGACATCCCAACTTTTACCAAAACCTCAAATACCACAAAAAACTTAAAAGAACAGATGTGAGCAACTTATTTAAGTTCTACATTTAGTAGCTGATGGATGCATAAGGCTTTCAAGGAGACACTCTTCTCTTCACAATGTATTAAATAAGTCCTAGCACACCCGACTGCTTCCAAAACTACCACCCAAGCGTGCCACCACTCTCGGCTGAACAGAAACTCTTCCTCATGACAAGGGCACTATGCTGACTTCAGCAGAACTGAAGGATCACAACTCTCCCGGAAGAGCTGTATTTTCACTTCTCAGACTCTTCTCCCACAGTGTCCTAATGATCATGTGAATAGCACAATGAGAAGCAGCACACCCAACCTTCCAAACAGGCAGAAAATGCTCTGCTAATACCATGGGAGAGGGTGATCAGTTTTTGGCAGAACAAAATGGCATCACCACCTTAGTACTGAAACTGGTAGTAATAGAACAATTTCTCCTCAAATATAATGGCTAGGATCATACCTAAAACCCACTGGCCTCTACCATGAGAAAAAGAAAAGGAGACATTAGGCTTGATTGTACAGTCCCCTCTGTATACATGCATCAGGTACACAGAGAAAAGACTGCTAACCAGTAACGTTTCAATACTAAGAGAAGCTATTAATGTGGCAAACAACCAAGAGGTAATATCTAGTTTCTAGGTTTTAAAAAAACAATATATATATATATATATATATATATATATTTATAATAAAGTTTTAAATACAAAGTGCTTTTTATATATCGAGAATGATACAGTGTTGTGAATAAATCCCTGTTTGTAATCTTGCTTACAAGAGTTAACTGGTAAATAAGTATTTTCTTTCCTCTTTCCAGACAATGTTCAACAAGTAAACACCTTGGTGTTAGGAGCTTGAGAATCAGAGGCCATTGCCAGCAATGTCTATTACATTACAGCAAAGCCAAACTTTTCAAATAAAATTTCACCCCAAATCCAAGAAAAATTATTTTTATTTTAAGGAAAAACGTTTCTATTTAGAAGTAAATAACCCAGTACGTTTATGGAAAAGATGACATAGTAGTAGCACCCTGTCCTACCCTGGTGATAACCTCAGGTACATTACACAGCTTAAAAGCACGTGTAATATACCTTTCTTTTTAACCGAAACCATCTAGTTGATGGGCAGAAAAGGTCTCAGAATAGCTGGTTTTTTTTTTTTTTTCCTGGTTGGCATAGCTTTGTGGACTTGTAAGTTTAAGCAGCTCTATCTATAATTTGGGAGCATGATTCTGTAGACTACTTTGCTAAACTTAGGACTCCTTTTAAAAACACATTCCGGCGCTCATAAAGAACTGGCAGTATTAGCTCAGTGTACCCTCTGAAGAGTATCTCCCCCACCTTGAAAGAGTGTATTTTCAAGATTCTCCTTGGGCACGTCTTTTTCCCCTTAAGTATAATCACTCATAGAATCCTGCCTATCTGCCCTCTCACTCTGGTTGGTGGAGTGGCACCTTAGCACTCTATGAACTCCCTAAGTTCACAGGGAACTCTCAGCCACAACTTGGGGCTCCTTCCCACTAAGTGTGGTCATGGACCACCCTCTTTGTAAAGCACCATAATCTAAGACAGAGCAGGGGCTGCAGCGGCCCGTGGTACCGTGGTCAGTCACGGCAGCTTGGTGTCTACCAGCCACAGAGTAGACCCCACTGCATGGAGGCTACAATTAACCAAACAGGATTTGGGAAAGCAAACCAATGAGAAATACCTCTCTCTGGCACCCTAGAGAATGACAATGAGATACAACTGTCCAAACTCAAATGTTAGAACTAAAATACAAAACACTGCCTTATCAAGAGTCTGAAACACCTTGTGACAGTAGTGGCATCTTACAGAAACTGACAAGGGCACTATGTCAGCCTTGTACCGTAAGTTATGTTTCATATTTAGAATGTCATTCTCTTAGCATCTCCATAGTTTTAGTGAAAATATCCTTTAGAAAGAATAAAACCAGACAACAGAGCTCTGTTAACCAATTTCTCATCCTAGGAATCACATTATTTGTAGCTTTTATATAAGTAGCACTTCCTTCAGGGAAACAGCTATCAAAACAAATCCGCATTACCTAAGTATCTATAGCAAGAGCAAAACAAAATTTCAGCATGACCTTGTAGTAATGAGTGATCCAAAGCTGCTGCCACCCGAAACGGAACTGGTGGGTGGAGTCCAGTTCCAAGTGCAGGTGTCTCTGTCCACCTGTTTCAATCACAACCGGTCAGAAGGTTTCCCTTGCCAGCTGGGCGGTGGGTTAACTCACCCCATTACCCATTCCAGGCCAGGACTGGAACACACAAATTTGAGGAATTAGATTTTTTTTAATTGGCCTACTTAGAGCTGGTCTTTCAGAAATATCTTCCTTTTTTTTTAAGCTTCTCTCATAATAGCAAGTAGCACGCATCATCTGTGCCCAGATTTGCATTAATTACCATAGTTTATTTTTGTGCATGCCACTCAAGGGCCAGATCCTATTTTTAGTTAGCCTCAGTTGTATTCTGCTCAGCCTTTGCAGCTTCGTAGGACTTGGTACAAGAAGTCACATGCCGGTGGAAACTGTCCCTCCACATAAACCTCTTTGCACAGATATTACACTCATACGGCTTTATGCCCGTGTGAATTTTCATGTGGCCCACGAGATGGTGCTTCATTTTGAATTTCTTACCACAGACACCACAGCCGTAAGGCCGAAGACCGAGGTGCATGCTCATGTGCCGATCTCTCTGACTCTTGTGAGTGAAACTCTTTCCACACTGACAAGGATACAGCTTGTCGGTGGCTGAGAATCCTAAGTGGGAAGCTTCTTCTTTAATCCCTGTTACCATTTCAATATTCTCACTGTAGCCTGCTGCGAGGGCAGCCTCCTGTCTGTGCCCAATGAGATTCCCATCTGACCTCTCTCCAGAAAACTCTTCCATGGAAGAGCCATAGAAATCCACCTGCTCATCATAATTGCTTTCATCAGCCTGTTCATCAAACTCGGTTTCCACTTTCTTTTCCCCGATGTGGAAGTCCTCCTCCACTCCTGAAGGCTGGACTGTGTGCTCAGTCTGCACGGTGTTGATGGACTCTGTGACCTGATGCTCGTCGTAGGCCGTGTGCACATCCATGCCCTCGCAAGCCTGTTCTAAGCGCTCGGGCTTCACGTGGATCCAGCGTTTGTGAGCCATGATGCTGGGCTTGCTGTACATGGGCCGGGTGTAGTGGAACTCGGCGCTGTCGCTGGCGCCCTCCTCCCCATCCTGGCTCGCCATTTCTGTGCTCAGGCGGTCATGCTCTGTGGACGAGTTGCTGGGCAGGTATTCGTGCTCGGTGAGCTGGGATGACAGCTCGTCTTTGGTGCTCTCCTCTTCGTTTTCACCATCCCTCAGTTCTTGGGCTTTGGGAAAATCAGTATGACCCCCAGAGCCCAGCTCAAAGCTCTCTACCAGGCCATTATAACTACTGCTGCTTGGTGACTGGTGGTCACTGCCATGATTTAGCTTCTGACAAAGGACTGTAGGGTTTCCCTCTAACACTTCAGTGCATTTGTCTACCACATGCCACATCTGCAGGAAGCTTGCCGCTGTCAAGTAACTAACAATTTCTGGAGCGGGCATTACTAGACGTCCTGTATAGCTGGACAGGAGAATGTTCTCAAACACTCTTGGGTTCATCACATCAGGCAAAACAATTCTCCTGCTGTTTTTCAGGAGTACCTGGTCACAAAAGTAGGGTGAACTGGCAGCAAGAACGGCTTTGTGTGCCCGGAAAATGTGGCCTTGGACAACAATGGAGACGTCACATAATTGTCCTTGCTGGCGCTGCTGGTTCAGTTTCTGTAGAATGGTGCTGGAAAAATCAGGAAATTCTACCCGAAAAGAGTTTGTTCCAGGCTCCATTTCATCACAAATCTTGTTCGGTGCTACAAGAAAAAGAAAAATTAGTACTAATTCCAGCCCAAAGATAAATGTATTTTATCCCCTTCTCCATCCTTAAGACAAGTTCCAAAGTTCCACAAGGTCCTCTAGCCCATGGGCCCCCCGGGATTCAATCTCTAGGGCAAAGCTTGCAGGTGCGAGTTTGCCAAAGGCAGGACTCACCACCGCTCCTTGTGGAACTCCTGATTTTGGCTCTGTGTCTGTGGGTAAGAGAAAGGAATCCAGTGACAGGATTTGTAAGCTATACAAATCTCCCAAGTAAAACCAAGTACTGTAAATATTTACAGTTAAAACAAACGATACCCATTCAAATTATATATATATATATTTTAATGAGATGGGGTCTGATGGGGTCTTGCTCTGTTGCCCAGGCTGGAGTGCAGTGGCACAATCATAGCTCACTGCAGCCTTGAACTCTTGGGTAATCAAGCAATCTCCTGCCTCAGCCTCCTGAGTAGCTGGGACTATACGTACATGCCACCATGCCCAGCTAGTTTTTTTTTTTTTTTTTGAGACAGAATTTCGCTCTTGTTGCCCAGGCTGGTGTGCAATGGCGTGATCTCGGCTCACTGCCACCTCCACCTTCCGGTTTTGAGCGATTCTCCTGTCTCAGCCTCCCGAGTAGCTGGGATTACAGGCGCCCACCACTACAACTGGTTAAATTTTTTTTTTTTTTTGCATTTTTAGTAGAAATGGGGTCTCACTATGTTGGCCAGGCTGGTCTCGAACTCCTGACCTCATGATCCGCCCACCTTGGCCTCCCAAGGTGCTGGGATTACAGGTGTGAACCACTGCGCCTGGCTGCCCAGCTAGTTTTTTTTAAAAAATTAATTCTTTTTTTTTTTTTTGTAGAGACAGGGGTCTCACTTTGTTGCCCAGGTTCGTCTTCAACTCCTGGCTTCAAGTGATCCACCTGCCTCAGCCTCCTAAAGTATTGGGATTATAGGCATGAGCCACTGCTCCTGGCAGAATTTTTTTAAAGAGATGAGGTCTCACTCTTTTACCCAGGCTGGAGTGTAGTGGCACCATCATAGCTACTGCAGTCTCGAACTCCTGGGCTCAAGTGATCCTCTCACCTCAGCCTCCTGTGTAGCTGGGACTATGGGTATACACCACTGTGCCCATTTCAAAATGACAGAACTTTTAAGCCTCAGATTTAACTGATGTTTGACAGGCTGTGGTGAGGGTGGGAGAACAGAATAGAGGGAACAAGGAAAAGCATATGCAAAGGCTCTGAGGCAGGAATGCATTTGGCAATTGCAAGGAACTGAAAGGAGACCATCAGACTAGAGTACATTAAGGGAGTGAAGGGCCTGGGGGCTGGAGCAGTGAGGACAGGACAATTGCACCTTTGGTCTTTCACCACTAAAGGGGCACAGTCACTCAGGCCCTGAGCTTTCTCCAGCTGCTGCCAGAATTTTAGCCCTTTAAGGGCTTCTGAGGATATGAAACTGAATGAAACTGCAAGGTGAGCTATTTTCTTATCTGGTGATCTCCAAACTGTCTAAAGAGTTATAGACCAAACACGATAGTTAAGTAGTCCCTGCTACTGAACAGAGTCGATCAGAAGACAAAGTTATAACGAAGAATAAGGCATTGCCTGTGTTGCTACTGTAAATATATTCTGTGGGGTAAGTCAAACATTAGAAATAATTCCTAACAATGGCACACAAGATGAGCTGTGCTAGAGATCCTGCCCATACTCTAATTCTCCAAAATTCTGTAATTAAAGCAAAAAAACCACCCAAACGATTTATCACTGCTATATGTCACCTTGCTTTGATACTATATCCAAACATTGCTAAATTACCAAGTTTTCCTTTTTTTTTTTTTTTGAGACAGGGTCTCACTCTTGTCACCCATGCTGGAGTACAGTGGTGTGATCACAGCTCACTGCAGTCTTAAACTCCTGGGCTCACGTGATCCTCCCATCTCAGCCTCCTGAGTAGCTGGGACTTCAGGCATGCACCACCACACCTGGTAAATTTTTGTATTTTTTGCAGAGACAGGGTTTCGCCACGTTGCCCAGGCTGGTCTCAAATTCCTGAACTCAAGCGATCTGCCCACCTGGCCTCCCAAAGTGCTGGAATGACAGGTGTGAGCCATCGCACCCAGCCCCAAGTTTTCTAAGTATAACAGAGCCAGACAACCCAGACAAAGACTGAAAGTCATCTTCAAGGGATAGGGAGAGATGACGAGAAGAAATGAAGGTTTCTTGAGTAATTATGATTTGCTTTCTTGAGTAATTATGATTACTGTATACCTTTTTTCACTTAATCTTTATAATTTACTCTGCAAATGTAGGGCTTGATTGTGTGAAGTTCAGCTATTTTAAGAAATTTTCCCAAGGTTAAAAGCTAGTTTTTATTACACTGAAATGTGAATCCAGGTCTGGATGACTCTAAAGTCTATGTGATTTTTCCTATCACATCACTCTGCCTCCTCTAAGATGCCAAAAATGCCAGATTAGGCACTAATAATTTTAAAAGACAGCATTTTTAGAGTGAAGTATTACAGTTTTATACATCTTAAAACATTTCATAGTAATTTAAAACAAAAATAGATCATGAAATAAATGATTTAGGTATTCGTAATTTCAAAAAGAAAAGTTGACTATATAAATGAGTAGACTAAAAGTATGTAAATTCTGGAAACTACATCTGGGTGAACAGATTCTCTGCTAGATCTCACCACTGTAGAATTTTGTTTTTAGCTATTTGAAAAAGGGGGTGTGGGATAACACATGCACATGTAAAAAAAAATTTATAGAAAGGTGTAAAAAAAATCCCTCCATCATTTATTCCTAGTCTCCCCCAAAGGAAATCACCATTAAACTCCTGTTTATATTTCTAGAAACTTCTCTGTGCATATATCAGAATAAATCATATACATCCTTTAAAAATCCCTACTCAACTGGGTTCATTACCTACATTTTATTCTACACTTAGCTTTTGTCACTTAATATATCTTGGAGATCTTCCCACATTAGTACAAGAAGAGCTAACTCATTCTGTTTAATGGCCACATAGCTTTCTATTATACGGATGTATCGTAATTTAAGCAGCTCTCCTCTTACAGAATTTCAGTTGGCAGGGGTTTTAAAATCACAAGCAATGCTATAATAGATATCTCTGCATAACTATCTTGCATACCTCTGGAAATATCCATAGCTTAATTTCTACCAGTGGAACTGCTGGGTTAAAGGGCTTTGCATTTGACATAGCCTTGAACTCTTGGGTCATCAAGCAATCCTGTCTCAGCCTCTTGAGTAGCTGGGACTATAGGCATGCTACCATGCCTGGCTAATGTTTTAAAAAATTTTTCTGATACATATTACCAAACTACTTGCCAGAAAGGCTGCACCAAGTCACACCCTCACCAACAATCAACACTCTTACCAAGACTGGATATCATTTAACAAGAAAAATAAAGCCTGCCTATCTTCTAAGTGACATGATTCATTCCTGTTCTGATCTGCATTTCCTTAATTACGAATGAGGCTGGCTGGCACTCTGTACTTAGTTTACTGGTCATTTGTGGTTTTTTCTTATAAAATCAGTCACATCCTTGATGCAAATAAATTGGGCAATTAATCTTATTGAGCTGTAGGGCTTTTTGTAAATTCAGGAAGTTAACTTTATCCTATGTTGTGATTTTTTTTCAGTTAGCTCATTTTATAGATCTTTTTGCCAAGATAAAATTTACATAAAATAACTACTCTTCGCTTTTACTCTTTGCTCCAGGGTTTGTGTCAGACATAGGAGGGCATTTACACCACCAAATTTATTATTATTATAATTTTTTTGAGACGGAGTCTTGCTCTGTCGCCCGGGCTGGAGTGCAGTGGCCAGATCTCAGCTCACTGCAAGCTCTGCCTCCCGGGTTTATGCCATTCTCCTGCCTCAGCCTTCTGAGTAGCTGGGACTACAGGCGCCTGCCACCTCACCCGGCTAGTTTTTTGTATTTTTTAGTAGAGACAGGGTTTCACCGTGTTAGCCAGGATGGTCTCGATCTCCTGACCTCATGATCCACCCGTCTGGGCCTCCCAAAGTGCTGGGATTACAGGCTTGAGCCACTGAGCCCGGCCCAAATTTATTATTTATTATTATTTTTTAGAGATGGGGTCTCACTGTGTTGCCCAGGCTGGTCTGAAACTCCTGGGCTAAAGCAATCCTCCCGCCTCGGCCTCCCAAAGTGCTGGGATTACAGGTGTAAGCCATTGCATCTGGCCCAAAATTATTTTTGAAATAATTATTTTGAAATTATTTTAAAAATGAAGGCTGGGTACAGTGGATCACACCTGTAATCCCAACAGTTTGGGAGGCCGAGGCAGGCGGATCATGAGGTCAGGAGATCGAGACCACCCTGGCTAACACGGTGAAGTCCCGTCTCTACTAAAACTATAAATAAACAGCCGGCGTGGTGGCCGGTACCTGTAGTCCCAGCTACTCGGGAGGCTGAGGCAGGAGAATGGCATGAACTTGGGAGGCAGAGCTTGCAGTGAGCCAAGATGGTGCCACTGCACTCCAGCCTGGGCGACTGAGTGAGACTCCGTCTCAAAAAATAAATAAATAAATACATACATAAATAATGAAACTTTTAATACGTGGGAGTTTATTTTGGCATGAAGAATAAGGTTGGGACCCAGCCCCTTTTCCTCCAAAATGGCTAGCCTATTTTTCTAACACTATTTGTCAAATAACCTATGCTTTCTTCATAAAGTGCAGGTATCTGTTGTGGAATTCTTTTTTGTTTGTTTGTTTTGAGACCGAGTTTCACTCGTTGCCTAGGCTGGAGTGCAATGGTGCGATCTCAGCTCACCACAACCTCCGCCTCCCAGGTTCAAGTGATTCTCCTGCCTCAGCCTCCCAAGTAGCTGGGATTACAGGCATGTGCCACCATGCCCGGCTAATTTTGTATTTTTTTGTTTAGTAGAGACAGGGTTTCACCATGTTGGTTAGGCTGATCTCCAACTCCCGACCTCAGGTGATCCACCCGCCTCAGCCTCCCAAAGTGCTGGGATTACAGGCGTGAGCCAGCTCTCCTGGCCTCTGTTGTGGAATTCTAAATGACTGAGAATAAGACATTTAAAATCCATTCTAAAAAAATAAATGCTACAAGAGAGGTTATGGAAAATGGTGGAGTCAGAAGCTCCATGGGTCGGTCCCTCCACCAATACAATCAGGAAGCTGAAAAAATGATCAAAATCACGATTTCAGAACTCTAGAAGCAGATCAGACACTCACAGCAACCAAGAGAGTGCTGAATGAAGGGAGGCTGCTGAAGCTCAGAAGAGATCAGTGTGCATAAATCCCCATTCCGCAGCCCTGCCACCCGCAGCCTGCAGGAAGGTGGCCTGTGTTCCCACAGCAGCTGGCTCATACAAGGAGTGGGGGGTGGAGGAAGGACCTTATCCTCAAAAATGTGCGGTTGTGCATTTTGTCCAGTCTGGCAAACTCGCTCAGCTTTGTTTTGGCCCCCTCAGGCTGCAGTGGTTTCCCTGGTGGCACCTATCACAAGATTTAAGACACCTACACCTACATCTGTACACTCGCACACACAGATCCAGACAGTTAAGAAAATCTTCCAGGTCCCAGGCTGGCTGCATGGATAAGAGAAAAAAAAACTTGAGCAACTACATACAACAAGGAATACAGACTTCACAAAATAGGAAAAGTCATTGTACAAACAGGTAACTGTAACCTCACCAAGTCACAAAAGCAATCCCCGAGGAGGCGTAGAATCTGATTTCCAGAGTTACCACAATATTATACTCCAAATGTCCAGTTCTCAACAAGAAAGTAAAAGCATACACACAAAAAGGAATATACAGTGCATTCACAGGAAAAAGAATGAGAAACACTGTCCCTGAGGAAACACCAACACTAGACTCACATGCCGCAGAGGTTAAATCCAATGTTTTAAATATGCTCAAAGAACAAAAGAAAATGACGAATAAAGAAAATCAGGATAACAATGTCAATAAGGAGACAGAAACCATAAAAAGGGGCCAGGAGGCCAGGCACGGTGGCTCACGCCTGTAATCCCAGCACTCTGGGAGGCCAAGACAGGCGGATCACGAGGTCAGGAGATGGAGACCATCCTGGCTAACACGGTGAAACCCTGTCTCTACTAAAAAAATACAAAAAATTAGCCAGGCATGGTGGTGGGCAACTGTGTCCCAGCTACTCAGGAGGCTGAGGCAGGAGAATGGCTCGAACCCTGAAGGTGGAGCTTGCAGTGAGCTGAGAACATGCCACTGCACTCCAGCCTGGGCGACAAAGCTTGACTCCATTTCAAAAAAAAAAGGGGGGATGGGGCCAGGAGTAGTGGCGGCTCACGCCTGTAATTCCAGCACTTTGGAAGGTCAAGGTGGGCAGATCACTTGGGGTCAGAAGTTCGAGACCAGCCTGGCCAACATGGTGAAATACCATCTCTACTAAAAATATAAAAATTGGCCGGGCGTGGGCCGGGTGTGGTGGCTCACGCCTGCAATCCCAGCACTTTGGGAGGCTGAGATGGGTGGATCACCTGAGGTCAGGAGTTCCAGACCAGCCTTCAACAAATACAAAAATAAGCTGGGCGTGGTGGTGGGCGCCTGTAATCCCAGCTACTCGGGAGGCTGAGGCAAGAGAACTGCTTGAACCCAGGAGGTGTAGGCTGCAATGAGCCAAGATCGTTCCATTGCACTCCAGCCTGGGTGACAAGAGCAAAACTTCGTCTCAAAAGAAAAAAAACATTGGCCGGGCATTGTGGCATGAGCTTGTAGTCCCAGCTACTCAGGAGGCTGAGGCATGAGTATCGCTTGAACCTGGCAGGTGGAGGTTACAGTGAGCCAAGATCATGCCACTGCACTTCAGCCTGAGCGACAGAGTGATGCTCCGTCTCAAAAAAAAAAAAAAGAAGAAGAAAAGAAATTATAAAAAGGAACCAAATGGAAAAAGCTGGAGCTGAAAGGTACAACAATGTACTATATGGGCTGAACTGCATTTCCCCGCTGCCCCTCAGTTCACACACTGAAGCCATGCCCTGCACCTCAGAGTCTGGCTATATTTACAAGTAGAGCCTTTGGGAGGTGATTAACCTAAACGAGGCCATTTAGATGTACCCTAACACAGTATGATGGGTGTCCCTATAAGGTGAGATTTGGACACACAGAGACACTAGGGATGCACACGCACAAAGAAGACTCTGTATGGGCCCAATGAGAAGGAGGTCATCTGCAAGCTGAGGAAGAAGGCCACAGAAGAACCCAAACCTGCTAACATCTTGATCGCAGACTGCCCACTTTCAGAACTGTGAGAAAATACATTTCCATTGCTTAAGCCACCCAGCCTGCCTGCAGTATGTTGCTACAGTAGTCCTGGCAAAACTAATACAAGCTGAAATTACATGTTCATAAGAGGGAGTTCAATGGCATGCTTGAGCAGGCAGAAGGAAAAAAAAAAATAACAAACTCAAAGATAAGGTAAATAAAATCCAGTTGAAGACTAGAAAGAAGAATGAAGCAAAATGAGCTGGGCACAGTCGCTCATGCCTTAATCCCAGCACTCTGGGAGGCTGAGGTGGGAGGATCGCTTGAGTCCAGGAGTTCGAGACCAGTCTGGGCAACATAGTAAGAACCTGTCTTGACCAAAAATACAACAGCCAGGCATGGTGGCATGCATCTGTAGTCCCAGCTACACAAGAGGCTGAGGTGGGAGGATCGCTTGAGGACAGGAGGTTGAGACTGCAGTGAGCCATGTTCACGTCACTATACTCCAGCCTACATGACACAGTGAGACTCTGTCTCAAAAACAACAACAACAAAAGAAAAATGAACAGAACCTGAGGTGCCTGTGGGACACCATCATACATATCATGGGAGTTTCAGAAGTAGAGGCACGGAAAAGGCTGAAAAACAATTGGAAGAAATACATAATGGTCAAACACTTCTAAAAACTGATAAAAGATTTTAATCTACACATCCAAGAAGCTCAACGAACTCTAGGCAGGATAAAACACATTATAGTCAAATTGTAGAAAGAGCCAAAGCCAAAGAGAATCTTGAAAGCTGCAAGAGAGAAGCTCCTAGTCAAGTAAAAGAGATCCTCACTAAAATTAACAGCTAATTTTTCATCAGAAACCATAAGCAGAAACCATATGGAGGCCATAGGCAGTAGGACAATCTATTTAAAGCGCTTAAAAAAAAATCTGTCAATTAAGATCTGGCAAAAGTATCTTTTCAAGAATGAAGGAGAAACTAAGACATTCCCAGAGAAACAAAAGCTAAGGATGTTCGCTACCTGTAGACTTGCTCTATAAGAAATGCTAAAGGGGTCCTTCAGGCTGAGATAAAAGAACGGCTAAACAGAAATTCAAAGCCACATAAAAAAGCTAAGATTGCTGGTAAAGGTTAACTACTTAGGTAAATATACAAGTCACCACTGGTTGGGCTCAGTGGCTCATGCCTATAGTCCCAGCACTTTCGAAGGCCAAGGCAGGTGGATCATTTGAGTCAGAAGTTGTGATCAACCTGGTCAACATGGTGAAACCCCATTTCTACTAAAAAAAGCAAAAATTAGCCAGGTGTGGTGGCACGCACCTGTAATACCAGTTACTCGGGAGGCTGAGGCAGTAGAATTACTCCAACCCAGGAGGTGGAGGTTGCAGTGAGTGGAGATCGCACCACTGCACTCCAGCCTGGGCAATAGAGTGAGAATCTGTCTCAGAAAAAAAAAAAGCCATTATTGTTGTACTTTCGGTTTATAATTCTTTTGTTTCTACATTATTTAAAAGGCTAATGAATGCATAAAACAATCTTTATAAATCTATGTTAATACACGTATTATACAATGTATAAAAATGTAATCAGTGACAACAACAACATGAAGGTGAAGGGACAGGAGATACATTTTGCTGTGACTGTACTAAACCTAAGTTGGCATTATTCAAGGTAAGTTGTTAAAAGTTTAAAACGTTAATTGCAAACCCCAAAGTAACTACTAAGAAAATAACGAAAAACACACACAAAAAAAAAGAGAATCAAAATGGTTTACTGCCAGACAAACCCAAAACCCCTAAATAATAAAAAATACGATGAGGGCAATAATGGAAGAATTGAGGAATAAAAAACATGTAAGACATACAGAAAACAAATATCTAAATTGTAAAGTGAATCTTTCCTTGTCAGTAACTGGATTAAAAAACGACTCATCTACATGCAGTCTACAAGAGACTCACTTTAGCTGCCGAGGTGAGCACGAGACTCACTTTAGATATAATGACACAAAGTGGTTGAAAGTGAAAGGATGAAAGAAAATATTCCATGTAAGTGCAACAAAAAATGGTCTGAGATGGCTATATTATTAGAAATGATCGATTTTAAGTCAAAAAAGGTTACAAGAGACAAACAATTATATGTTGAGTAAAAAGGTTCAATTCTATCAAGAAAATATAACAATTATAAACATATACACACCTAACAATATAACTCTAAAATACACGAAGTAAAAGTGGATAAAACTGAAGGAAGAAATAGACAGTTCTATAACAATAGGTGGAGACTCCAATACCCCACTTTCAAGAAGGCACAGAAAAAAGCAGACAGAAGATCTATAAGGAAATAGAAGACTTGAACAACATTATAAACCAGTTAAGTCTACTATAAAGACATATACACGCATACCTCAGAGATATTGTTGGTTCAGTTCAAGAACACCGCAATAAAGCAAACAGCGTAATAAAGTGAGACACACAGATTTTGGTATCCCAGTGCATATAAAAGTTATGCTTACACCTTACTGTAGTCTATTAGTGTGCAACGGCATTATATCTAAAAAAAAAAAAAACAATGTACTCACCTTAATTTAAAAATACTTCATTGGCTGGGCATGGTGGCTCACACCTGTAATCCCAGCACTTTGGGAGGCCGAGGCGGGTGGATCACAAGGTCAGGAGATGGAGACCATCCTGGCTAACACGGTGAAACCCCGTCTCTACTAAAAGATACAAAAAAAATTAGCCGGGTGTGGTGGCAGGTGCCTGCAGTCCCAGCTACTTGGGAGGCTGAGGCAGGAGAATGGCGTGAACCTGGGAGGCAGAGGCTGCAGTGAGCCAAGATCGCACCACTGCACTCCAGCCTGGGCGACACAGCCAGACTCCATCTCAAAAAAAAAAAAAAAAAAAGAAATTTATTGCTAAAAAAATGCTAACAATCATCTGAGCCTTCAGCCAGTTGCAATTCTTTTGCTGGTGGACAGTCTTACCTTGAGTGGTGGCTGCTGACTGATCAGGGTGGTGACTGCTGAAGGCTAGGGTGGTTGTAGCAATTTATTTCTTTTTTGTTTCCCAAGATAGGGTCTCGCTCTGTTGCCCAGGATGAAATGCAGTGGTGTGATCATGGCTCACTGGAGCCCTGACCTCCTAGGCTCAAGCAATTCTCCTGCCTCGGCCTCCCAAGGAGCTGGACTACAGGCGTGTGTCACTATGTTCAGCTAATTTTTGTATTTTTTGTAGACAGGGTCTCACCATGTTGCCCAGGATGGTCTTGAGCTACTGGGCTCAAGCCTGAGCCTGCCAAAGTGCTGGAACTATAAGCATAAGCCACTGTGCCTGGCCTGCCAATTTCTTAAAATAAGACAACAGTGAAGTTTGTCACATCAATTGACTATTTCACAAAAGATTTCTCTGTAGCATGCAATGCTGTTTGATAACATTTTGCCCACAGAACTTCTTTCACAAAATTTGAGTCAATCTTTTTAAATCCTGCTGATGCTTTATCAATAAAGTTTATATTCCAAATTGGGGTGTCCAATTTTTTGGCTTCTCTGAGGCACAGCGGAAGAATTGGACCACACATAAAACACACTAACACTAACCATAGCAGATAAACTTAAAAAAAAAAAAAAAAAAAAAAAACTTCGTGGCCAGGCATGGTGGCTCACACCTGTAATCCCAGCATTTTGGGAGGCCAAGGTGGGTGGAGCACCTGAGGTCAGGACTTCAAGACCAGCCTGGTCAACATGGTGAAACCCCGTCTCTACTAAAAATACAAAAATTACTTGGGTGTGGTGGTGGGCAACGTAATCGCTTGGGAGGCTGAGATAGGAGGATTGCTTGAACCCGGGAGACGGAGGTTGCAGTGAGCCAAGATCGTGCCATTGCACTCCAGCCTGGGCGACAAGAGAGAAACTCCATCTCAAAAAAAAAACAAAAACAAAACCAAAAAAACTCATGTTTTAAGAAAGGTTACGAATTTGCGTTGGGTCACATTCAAAGCCGTCCTGGGTCACAGGTTGGAAAAGCTTACTCTAAATCCTTCGTTGTCAATAATGTTCACACCATCTTTATCAGGAGTAGAGTGTATTTCAACAAATCACTTTCTTTGCTCATCCCTAAAGAGCAACTTCTCATCCACTCAAGTTTTATCATGCCTTTGCAATAATTCAGTCCCATCTTTAGGCTCCACTTCTAATTCTATTTCTCTTGTTATTTGTACTACACCTCCAATTAATTCCTCCACTCAAGTCTTGAGCCCCTCAAAGTCATCCACGAGGGCTGGAATCAACTTCCATTAATGTTGATATTTTGATTTCCTCCCACCAATCACAAATGTTCTTAATGGCATCTAGAATAGTGACTCCTTTCCAAAACATTTTCTTTTTTTTTTTTGTTTCTCTTTCTTTCTTTCTTCCTCTCTTTCTCTTTCTTTTGACAGCGACTTGCTCTGTTGCCCAGGCTGGAGTGCAGTGGCGCAATCCCTCTGCCTCCTGCCTTCAAGTAATTCTTCTGACTCAGCCTCCCGAGTAGCTGGGATTACAGGCATGTGACACCACGCTATTACACTCATTTTTGTATTTTTTTAGTAGAGACAGGGTTTCACCATGTTGGCTAGGCTGGTCTCAAATTCCTGACCTCAAGTGATTCACCTGCCTTGGCCTCCCAAAGTGCTGGGAGTTACAGGTGTGAGCTACTGCACTGCCTCCAAAACATTTTCAATTTACTTTGCCCAGAGATCCATCAGAGCGTCCGAGGAATCACTATCAATAGCAGCTATAGTAGCTAGTGGTGTGACTATGGCTCTGACTCTCTGGTTCAGGTGATCCTCCCACCTCTGCCTCCTGGGTAGGTGGGAATACAAGTGCATGACACCATGCTTTGCTAATTTTTTGCATTTTCTGTATTGACAGGGTTTTGCAGGCTGCTCAGGTTGGTCTTGGACCCCACGGCTTAAGCAATCTGCCTGCCTTGGCCTCCCAAAGTGCTAGGATTACAGGTGTGAGCTGCTGCACCTGGCTCAAAATGTATTTCTTAAATAATAAGATTTGAAAATTGAAATTACTCCTTGGTCCAGGGGCTAAAGAATGGATGTTGTATTAGCTAGGCATGAAAACAATACTAATGTCCTTGTACATCTTCATCAGAGCTCTTGGGTGACCAAGTGCTTCTCAATGAGCAGTAATGTTTTACAAAGAATCTTTTTCTGGCAGTAGGTCTCAACAGTGGGCTTAAAATATTCAGTAAAGCATTCTGTAAACAGGCTGTCTCCAAGCTTTCACCATGCCATCTAGACAGCACAGGCAGAGCATACTTAGCATAATTCTTAAGGGCCCTAGGATTTTGGGAATGGTACCTGAGCAGTGGCCTCAACTTAAAGTTACCAGCTGCATTAACCCCTAACAAGAGAATTATAGCCTGTCTTTTGAAGCCAGGCATTGTCTTCTCCTCTCTTGCTATGGAAGTTATAGATGACATCTTCTTCCAATAGAAGGCTTTTTCATCTACATTGAAAATCTGTTGCTTAGTGCAGCCATCTTTACCAATTATCTTAGCTAGATTTTCTAGATAGCTTGCTATAGTCTCTACATCAGCACTTGCTGCTTCACCTTGCACTTTTACTTTATGGAGACACTTCTTTCCTTAAATCTCATAAACCAACCTCTGCTAGCTTCAAACTTTTCTTCTGCAGTTCCCTCACCTCTCTCACAGCCTTCAGAGAAATGAAGAGAATTAGGGTCTTGTTCTGAAGGCTGTGGCTTAAAGGAAAGCTGTGGTTGATATGATCTTCCATCCAGACCACTAAAACTTTCTCCATATCAGCATTAAGGCTGCCACTTTCTTATCACTCATAAGTTCATTAGAGTAGCACTTTCAATTTCCTTCAAGAACTTTTCCTTTGCATTTACAGTTTGGCTGTTTAGAAAAAGAAGTCCAACTTTTGGCCTCTGTTTGCTTTTGACATGCCTTCCTCACTAAGCTTAGTCATTTCTAGCTTCTGATTTCAAGTAAGAAGCATATGACTCTTCCTTTCACTTAAACACCAGGTCATTGTAGGTTTATTAATTGGCCTAATTTCAAGATGGTTGTGTCTATGTTCAAGATGGTTGTGTCTCAGGTAACAGGGAGGCCTGAAGAGAAGGGGAAAGATGGGGGAATGGTGGTTCAGTGGAGTAGTCAGAACACATATTTATTGACTAAGTTTGTTGTCCCTTATGGGTGTAGTTCACGGTGCCTCAAAACAATTACAATAGTAACATCAAAAAATCACTGATCAAAGATTACTGTAACAGATAAAATAATAACGAAAAGGTTTGAAATATTGCAAGAACTGCCAAAATATGACACAGAAACACAAAGTAAACATGTGCAACAGGAAAAATGATGCTGATAGACTTCCTTAATGCAGGGTTGCCACAGACTATCAATTTGTAAAAAAAAAAAATGCAGTATCTGTGAAGCACAAAACAAGGTATTCCTGTATAGGACATGTCAACCACCAAGTGCACACAGGACATTCTCCAGGATAGATCATGTGTTAGACCATAAAACAAGTCTCAATACACTTAAAAAGAGTGAGTCTTTTAAAAAATATAAAGTATTTTTCTAACCACAATGAAATGAAAGTAGCAATCAGTAAGGAAGACAACTGAAAAACTAATAAATATGTGGAAATTAAACAATACCTTAAAGACCTATAACTATCAAGGGCATTGACTCTCTCAATAAAGAGATCCTAACCTGATGGCTTCACTGGTAAATTCCAACAACATTTAAAGAAGAACTGACACCAATCCTTCTCAAACTTTTCTAAAACACTGAAGAGGAGGGACCACTTCCTAATTCATTCTATTAGGTCAGGAGTACCCTCTGATATGAAAGCCAGACAAAAACACTATACAAAAACTATAGACCAATATCCCTATGAACACTGGAGTAAATATCAACAAAATACTACCAAACCAAATTAAGCAGCATATTAAAAGAATTATATACTACCAGCAAGTGGGATTTCTTCCTGGAATGCAAGGATAGTTCAACATATGAAATCAATCAATGTAACACAAATTAACAGAATAAAGGAAAAGAAAAACCACATAAAACACATATCATCTTAACTGATGTCGAAAAAGCATCTGACAAAATTCAGCACCCTTTTGTGACAAAAACACTCAAGAAGCTGGGCATGGTGGCTCACGCCTGTAACCCTAGCACTGTGGGAGGCCGAGATGGGCGGATTGCTTGGGTTCAGGAGTTTGAGACCAGGCTGAGCAGTATGGTAAAACCCTGTCTCTACACAACTGCCATGTGTGGTGGTTCTCATCTATAATCCCAGTTACTTGGGAGGATCACTTGAGGTCAGAAGTTTGAGTCCAGACTGGACAACACAGCAAGACCTTGTTTCTAAAAATAAATATATATATATTTTTTAATTAGCCAGGCATGGTGGTACACAGCTGTAGTCCCAGCTATTTGGGAGACTGAGGCAAGAGGATCATTTGAGCCCAAGAGTTTTAGGCTAAAGTGAGCTGTGATCATACCACTGTAGTCCAGCCTGGGTGACAGAGGGAGATTCTGTCCAAAAAGGGGGGGAAAAAACAGAAAAGAAAAAGAAGAAAACTACAAAACACTGCTAAAAGAAATTAAAGACACAAATAAATAGACATCCCATGTTGTTTACGGATCGGAAGACATAATATTGCTAAGATAACAATACTACCTAAAGCAATACACAGATTCAAACCAAGCCCTATCAAAAATCCTTGCCCTTAACTTTGGGTGAATATGGCATTTATCCATATTCTCTGAGCTGCAACATGCAGCTTCTACAGGTTTTTCTATTACAAACTCATACGCAATTGTGACCTATACTGAAAATATAGCTGTTGTTTCAGTTACTTAGATGATGTCATAGAAGTAATTAATTAGCTCACTAAAAAACCTCATGGAACATTATATTCAATGTACTATGGGAGACTTCAAAGACAATCAAGAAATATCACAGCCCAGCTGGGCATGGTGGCTCATGCCTGTAATCCGAGCACTTTGGGAGGCTGAGGTGGGCAGATCACTTGAGTCCAGGAATTCAAGACCAGCCTGGGCAACACAGCAAGACCCCATCTCTACAAATATACAAAAATCAGCCAGGCACAGTGGCATGCACCTGACACACTAGTTACTCAGGAGGCTGAAGAGGGGAAATCTCTTGAGCAGGGGAGGTCGAGGCTGCAGTGAGCTGTGACTGCCACCACTGCACTCCAGAGAAAGACTCTGTCTCAAAAAAAAAAAAAAAAGATATAGTGGAAAGGGGGCCAAGTTGAAGGGAAACACTGGCCTGAAACTCCACTTCTTATTCCAGACAATTCTGACAGGATCGGTAACACTCTTTCATGTGGGGCCCAGAGCTAAAAGCCAGGGACAGACAGGTCCTGCAGACTGGCAAAACTCAAGAGGTGGGTGGTATTAGAATACCAAAGGTTGCACACATTGCCTCGGCAGAAGGAAAAAATATTAACATAAGGGGGTGGGGCTCAGTAGCCCCAGGAAAAGAGATAAAGGCATAGCCATCATTTGCCAGCTGGGCCAAAGACAACAGAGGGTCCTGGCATACCAATTTCACCAACTGCAAAGAAAGTACACAGAGCTCAAGCTCCCCTGAGAGTGCCTAAGCCTAAGGCCTACCCCTCCAGTCCCACTCAGCTAATCCCAGATGTCAACATGGTTCAGCCCTACATCTAGCTTAAGAACCAAGAGCTGATTCTAACAATATTCAGGTATACAGCAAGGGACCCAAAAGCAAATTTCAGACCTGAACAGAAATTCAGGTTTCCCTCTCAAGAATTAAACAAAATAAAACCAACACGGGGTCTGTGGATATATTCCAGAATAGCAAAAAGGAGAAAATGGCAAGAAATAGACAAAGAGTGCATTTTAAACAATTTTTTAAATGTTTTTCACAAACTTCATGAAAACACAGTCTCTGAATAAAGTATAAGGAAGATGAGACAAAACGGTAGAACGATATGAAAAAAAGGGCAGACTTAATTAACAATAGGGTGTCATGAAACTAATATAGAGCAGAAATTTACACAGGCAATAAGAAGCAGAATTACAACAGTAAAAAAACGGAATCGATAATGTGGAAGGCACTTTGGGGACCTTCTACTAAACTACAGGAAAAGGATAAAAAAATGGAAACAGCAGGAGAGAAGATGATAAAGCAGGAGAACAGAGAAGACAGATCAATGTACAGCCTGTTAATGTCCTTGAGAGAAAGAACCAAACAGAGAACGTGAAATAATAAAAAATAAACTTAATTGAAGAAAACTGCCTTGAGTGGAAAACCTTGAGTATTCAGAAGAGCCTTATCTCAGTAGTGGGGACAAATTAATTCCAGACAAAATGCAGTTCTGGTCCTGCCAAACAAAGCTTAAAAACAAGCCTCAGAAGGATCAAACTGTTTCCAACTTAATTATGTTCCAGAATGAAACTTGAGAACATTTACATAATACAAAAATATCCAGCACTGAACAAGGTAAAACTCGTATCTGACATCAAATTTAAAAATCACCAGGCATGCCAAGAACTAGGAAAATATAATCCAAGATACTGAGGTGGGGGTGGGAATCAATCAACAGAAACAGATCCAGAAATGACAAGAGATTTATACAACTGGTAGACAATTCTACATTCTATATTTTCAAGAAGGTAGAGAAAAGATTAAGCATGTTAGGTAGAGACAGGGAAACTACTGCAAAATAAAAGAGAGACCCAAATAAAACATCTAGAGATTTAAAAAACACACAAACATACATTGGGATGAGAATAACAACAGAATTAACACTGCAGAACATTAGTGAACTTGAAAACATGGCAACGAAAACCTACCCAAAATAAAACACAGAGGAAAAAAAAGGCAAATAAAAAGGGAATAGAGCATCAGCGAGCTGTGAGACAACTTCCAGATGCCTAATGTAGACATGGTTGTGGTGGGGAAGGCAAAAAGTTTTATGTGATAAGCTATGAGACACATGAAAACAATATATATATATATAAATATATATGTATATGCTGTTTTATATATTGAAAACTATATATATAAAAACAATACACACACACACATCTTACACGTATGTGAAAACAACAGCCAAAACTTTTTCAAATTTGATGAAAACTACAAATGCACAGACCTAAGCAGCTCAACAAACTCCAAGCACAAGAAACATGAAAAAAACTACAGCAAGGCACATCATAACCAAATCACTTAAAATCAGTGGAGAAAATCTTAAAAGCAGCCAGAGGAAAAAAGACCCCTTTAGTACAGAGAACCTCAGAAGCAATGCAAGCCAGGAGACAGGAGACCAACATTTTTAAAGTACTGAAATTAAGGTGGGGAGGGGTGGAAAGGCCTGTCAACTTAGAATTCTACACCCATGAAAATATCTTTCAAAATGAAGGCAAAATATATATTTTTTTCTTTATTATTATTATTATTTTTTTAGACAGAGTTTCGCCCTACCGCTCAGGCTGGAGTGCAGTGGCGTGATCTCGGCTCACTGCAAGCTCTGCCTCCCGGGTTCATGCCATTCTCCTGCCTCAGCCTCCCAAGTAGCTAGGACTACAGGCGACCACCACCACGCCCGGCTAATTTTTTGTATTTTTAGTAGAGACAGGGTTTCACCGTGTTAGCCAGGATGGTCTCGATCTCCTGACCTAGTGATCCGCCCACCTCGGTATCACAAAGTGCTGGGATTAAAGGCGTGAGCCACTGCGCCCGGCCCAAAATACTTTTTCAGACATAGAAAAGTTGAAAGAACTGATGACCAAAAAGGTCAAAAGTAAAAAAAAAAAAGTCACCTGATCACATGAAAACAAAAGTCAAGCAACACAATACTAATATCAAAGTAAATTTCAATGCAAAAATCATCAGATAGGATGAAAGTTTATTGTTAACTGATGAATCCTATAATTCATAATAAAGTTTACTCTGTGAACGTTTATGTGTCAGAGTACAATGTTAGAAAATAAGGCAATGGTAACAGAAATGTAATTGTAGCAGGAAATAAAAGTATCCCTCTTTAATTCTTAATAAATCAAGTAGGCAAAGGATAAGAATCTATAGGTTTAGACAGCTATCAATAAAGCTAATTTAATGCAATACCTATATACTCTACAAATAATAATACTCCTTCTTTTCTAATGTCTGCAGGACGTTTATAAAAATGATAATATACGTGGCTACAGAGAACATCAATAAATTCCCCAAAGCAGAAATGCACAGGGCACATTTGATTACATGTGACTATACAATGGATTACATAATATGATAAAACTAGAAATGTTAAAAGTAGAGGAGGAGAAGAGGACAAGGGACTAGGGTAGGAGAAAATTCATAAATTTTATACAAAACTCTGGTATCAAAATTGGCCAACAACAAAAAACCCTACAAGCCAATCTCATTTATTAACATAGAAAGAAAGATTATAAATCACATGGCATTCTGGTTTGTATACTTCAATCTCTTGCGGGTTTGGTACATCATAAGCATGGTATGTTGAAGAAACTGAGTTATTGGTCCCATCACACTAAGGGCAAGATCCTAGACTATGGTGAAATTACCATCAGAAAGGCATTTCATTTCTCCCTTGGCTCTCTTCCACTCAAGACTAACTCTGGTGACACACACATCATTACCTGTGCTTCCTTCTACGAGTGACAATGAGTGATGGGACATAAATCTGGAAAAAGCCACATGAGACGTCTGCATTGGGGCAGCATTGAAAACTTAAGTGACATGTTGTGAGCCATGGTTAAGGAAGGTTGATCTGCTGAAGGACTAAAGCAGGAGAAAGTCTGAAGCAGAAGTTAATTATAAGATTTCAACAAGTACAGTCTAGGTAATAATAAAAGTAACAGTGGGGCCGGGCACGGTGGCTCACGCCTGTAATCCCAGCACTTTGGGAGGCTGAGGTGGGTAGATCACTCAAAATTTCAGGAGTCCCAGATCAGCTTGGCCAACATGCTGAAACCCTGTCTCTACTAAAAATACAAAGTTAGCCAGGCATGGTGGCACACACCTGTAATCCCAGCTACTCGGGAGGCTGAGACAGCAGAACTGCTTGAACCTGGGAGGCGGAGGTTGCAGTGAGCCAAGATCATGCCACTGCACTCTAGCCTGGACAACAAGAGTGAAACTACGTCTCAAAAAAAAAAAAGTAACTGCGTATGGAAAAGGGGTGGCATTGATGAGACTGACAGAACTGGTCAACAGGAAGATACAGCAGTAGTACAAGGTGCAAATGATACCATCAAGAAAGTGAACAGACAACCCACAGAATGGGAGAAACCATTTGCAGATCATGTAACTAATGAGTGACTTGCATCCAGAATACCTAAAGAACTCTTATGACTCAATAATAAAAAGATACATAACCCAACTGAAAAACAGATAAAGGATTTGAAGAGACATTTCTCCACAGAAGATATACAAATAACCAATAAGCATATGAAAACCGCTCATCATCATTAGTAATTAGAAAAATGCAGATCAAAACTACAAAACACCCCTTCTCATTCACTAAGATGGCTGTGAAAAGACAGACAGACAGTAACAAGTGTCGGCGAAGATGTGTAGGGATTAGAGCCCCCATACATTGTTGGTGGGCATGTAAAATGGTACAGCTACTGTGGAACAGTGTGACAGTACCTCAGGAAGTTAAACACAGTTACCACGTAGTCCAACAGTTCTCCTAGGTACGCACCCAAGAAAAATGAAAACATATGTCTACACAAAAACTTGTACATGAATGTTCATAACTGCATTACTCTTAAAAATCAAAAAGTGAAAACCATCATAAGTTCCATCAACTTATGAATGGATAAACGGGATATATCCTTAGAATAGAATATCTGGCAATAAAAAAGAATGAAATACTTATAGATGTGACAGCACGGCTGGCACTTGAAAACGTTACGCTAAATGAAAGAGGTCGGACACAAAAGGTCATATCGTGTATGACTCCATTTACATGAAATGTCCAGAATAGACAAAGCCATAGAGACAGAAAGTAGATTCGTGGCTGGGGGTAGAAGAAATGGGGAGCAACTGCTAATTGGGTTTCTTTGAGGAGACAAAAGTTCTAAAATTAGATTGTGGTGATGGGTATACAAATCTGTGAAAATACTAAAAAAAAAAAAACCCTCTTTACTGCTTATGAATTATGTCTCTATAACGTTGTTTAAAAAAGAGTAATGTGGCCAGGTGCAGTGGCTCACGCTTGTAATCCCAGCACTTTGGGAGGCCGAGGCGGGTGGATCACAAGGTCAGGAGATCGAGACCAGCCTGACTAACATGGTGAAACCCCGTCTCTACTAAAAACACAAAAATTAGCTGGGTGTGGTGGTAGGCACCTGCAGTCCCAGCTACTCAGGAGGTGAGGCAGAAGAATCACTTGAACCCAGGAGGTGGAGGCTGCAGTGAGCCGAGACTGCCCCACTGCACCAGCCTGGGCAACAGAATGAGACTCCATCTCAAAAAAATAGAAATAAGGCTGGGCGCGGTGGTTCACGCCTGTTATCCCAGCACTTTGGGAGGCCAAGGCGGGTGGATCACGAGGTCAGGAGATCGAGATCATCCTGACTGACACGGAGAAACCCCGTCTCTACTAAAAATACAAAAAATTAGCCGGGCGTGGTGGCGGGCACCTGTAGTCCCAGCTACTCGAGAGGCTGAGGCAGGAGAATGGCATGAACCCGGGAGGTGGAGCTTGCAGCGAGCCAAGATTGCACCACTGCACTCCAGCCTGGCGACAGAGCAAGACTCCGTCTCAATAAAAAAAAAAAAAAAAAAAGAAAGAAAGAAATAAAATAAAGAGTAATGCAAGACAAACTGATGTACCAATGCTGACTTTGAAGTTTCATGACTGAGTGACTAGGAAAATGTCATCATTAATAGGAAATAACAGCAACTACTATTTATGATACACATATACAAATAAACTGCTTCATACAGACATTGTACAAAGTCTATGCAAAGCACTTTAGATGTTCTGTCTCACTTAATCTTCACAGCAACCCACTCAATAGGTATTTTTTACTTCCATTGTACAGAATTGGAGATAGACAAAAAAGCTAAGCAACTTAAGGTCATGTAACTGGTAAGGAGTAAAGTTGAGATTTAAATCCAAAGCACTTGTTCAGGCCCACTATAGTTTAAGAGGTGGAAAGAAAAGGTGAATATAAGTTTTTCTTTTCTTTTTTTTTGAGATGGAGTCTCACTCTGTCGCCCAGGCTAAAGGGCAGTAGCTCCACTTCGGCTCACTGCAACCTCTGCCTCCCAGATTCAAGCAATTCTCCTGCCTCAGCCTCCTGAGTAGCTGGAACCACAGGTGTGTGACACCACGCCCCGCTAATTTTTGTATTTTCAGTAGAGATGGGGTTTCACCATGTTGGCCAGGCTGGTCTCAAACTCGTGACCCTCATGTGATCCGCCCACCTCAGCCTCCCAAAGTGCTGGGATTACAGGTGTGAACCACTGTGCCTGGCTGTGAATATCATTATAGTTTGAGAGTATGGAAAGTAAACATGAATATCATTTTCACAAATAATCTAAATAATCTGATTACATACAATGCATTCATAAACTTTAGCACACTGACCATCCTTAGACTTAAGATGGCCCAGGCCAGGCATGGTGGCTCACGCCTGTAATCCCAGCACTTTGGGAGGCCGAGGCAGGCAGATCACCAGGTCAAGAGATGGAGACCACCCTGTCCAACATGGTGAAACCCGGTCTCTACTAAAAATACAAAAAAATTAGCTGGGCGTGGTGGCCAGCGCCTGTAGTCCCAGCTACTTGGGAGGCTGAGGCAGGAGAATCGCTTGAACCCAGGAGGCAGAGGTTGCAGTGAGCTGAGATTGCACCACGCACTCCAGCCTGGGCAACATAGCGAGACTCCATCTCAAAAAAAGAAAAAAAAGATGGCTGGGCATGGTGGCTCATGCCTGTAATCCCAGCACTGTGGGAGCATGAGGTGGTGGATCACCTGTGGTCAGGAGTTTGAGACCGGCCTGACCAACAAGGCGAAACCCTGTCTTTACTAAAAATACAAAATTAGCCGGGCATGCTGGCAGATGCCTGTAATCCCAGCTACTCTGGAGGCTGAGGCAGAGAATTGCTTAAACCTGGGAGGTGGAGGTTGCAATGAACTGAGATCCCGCCACTGCACTCCAGCCTGGGCGACAAAGCCAGACTCTATCTCAAAAAAAAAAAAAAAAAAAAAAGATACCAGCAGTTTTATGTCACTTTGCGCATGTATTTTATTTTTTTAATCCAATAGCAACAGTTCTAAAACAAACACACCAATCCCAGCCTGTTCCACTCTGCTTCTTAAAAGCTATTTGGCTTTTTAAAAGCAGATGAAGGGCAACATATTGAAGAAATCTTGAACTAGATGACCTTCAGATTCCCTCCAACTTTGATGAGTTTAATAGCAGCCACTATTTATTATGCAGCTGAGGAACTCTAAGTCAAATTTTATACGTGATTTAAACACCAATTAAACATCCTAAAAACACAGATGACAGCAATACAATAGGGAAGCAGACCCACTAGCTACTTATTGTGAAGTCCTTCAGAGATTTCTTTAATCAGAGCATATGGTAATTTGCATGCTTACTATAGAAAGCAAATTTAAACATAGTAAATGTTGCTTCAGTAAATTTAAAGCCTGGCACAAATGTACAAAAATACCAATTCCCTATGCCTACTCTTTACATTAGTGAAATGCTTTAGAGTTCACAGAGCACACTATGTAAACCTACATTGTGCAACACTCCCGTATCATTGCATCCTTTTGAAAGATGAGTAAACTGAAGCTCAAATTAAAAGACCTGCCCGTGGTTACACACCTCAGAAATGGCATGTCAGGATTCAAACAGCAGCCTAACTCCAAATCTAACATTTTTCTAAGTTAAAAAAAAAAAAAAAAAAATCACTTGGCAGAAAAATTTATCTGACATTAAATGTTCTATTAGTGCAAATTATGTCATTGGTAGGCCTTAGAATGCGTAATATCTCTTCAGAAGAGAAGAAAGAATCTTCTGCTCTAGAGGAATTAAATATCTTAACAAAATACATTATTATTTTTGCTAAAAGAGAAATGACTACAGTAAGTAATGTTTAACAATGGTATTATGAGCAAGTTTATAGCTTACCTAATGCAAAGCTGTATTCCTGGGATAAAGTTCCTTATGCCATGGCCATCAAAAAGCAATATGAATAGAATGAGGAAGAAGAACCCATTTCAGTTTTGCTTCAAATAAAATCACATTGACTTCTGGAAGGAAGAGTAACAGTGAAAATGTAAAAGAGATGCTATGATGCTATGTACATGTATATTTGCTAATAAACACTAGAGATGTACATTAGTGGCAGAAAGAAAAGTAATCAAGACTGGCATTTTTGGTTATATTAAATTCATTCTGCAACTCTGTAGCTCCTGCCTTTGTATTTTTTTAAAAAAATAAACTTATTTTGTAATAATTTTAAATTTTCAAAACCATTGAAAAGACAGTTCATAATTCCCGTATACCTCTCATCCATTACTGTAGCGTATTTGTTAAAACTAGAAAACCAACATGGTCAATGACTATGTAATTTTGCAGAATTAACATATCCTTTGGAAGAGCGCTATTGGTCTCCTGACCATTGTCAATCAGTATTCTTCTATTTTTTTCCTAATTAGAACACTTTGGCCAAATAACTTAGTAAAATCTATTTTAAGATGTTTTTTAAAAAAACAAGCCACCTGCTTTGTGAAGTTTGATTCATGACTCCCTTCAATTTTAAGCCACGGCTGAATGTTTTACTTAAAAATTTCCAGGACAAACATTCCATTACAGCAAATTCTCTGAGATTCAAAAGAGAAGGTAATGTTCTAGAAACTAACCCTCCATTCATCAATCATCCTTCCATCAAATTTCAATAAAGCCAAGGAAATGTTTTTAACTGTGCCCTCATGTGCATTAGAATTCAGGATAAGAAGCTGAAATCAAGAAAGCAGAAGGCAGAAACAGCACTCATTTCATGAAATTAACAACATATCGACAAATTTTTAAAAATCTTATTTCCTCAATATGTTACAAATAAGACAAAAGCCCCTATTCTAACTGCAAATATAAACAGAGTGAAAAGGAAAAGCTCAGGCCCAGCGCAGTGGCTTACACCTGTAATCCCGGCACTTTGGGAGGCCAAGGCAGGTGGATCATTTGAAGTCAGGAGTTTGAGACCAGTCTGGCCAACATGGTGAAACCCTGTCTCTACTAAAAATACAAAAATTAGCTGTGTATGGTGGCAGGCGCCTGTAATCCCAGCTACTTGGGAGGCTGAGGCAGGAGAATCGCTTGAACCCGGGAGGTGGAGGTTGCAGTGAGCAGAGATTGCACCACTGCACTCTAGCCTGGGCGACAGGGCGAGACTCCATCACAAAAAAAAAAAAAAAAAAAAAAAAAAAGGAAAAGGAAAAGTTCATGAAAATGATACTATTCAATTAATTTTCAGACATGCATTTTTTCACATTTTAAAATTCATGAAATCAGAATGTGATCACCAGGTGGCAGTTTTAATAGTTGTCACAGCCTGAGACAATGACAGAGAACTGCTGAGGTCCTCATCAATGTTCTTGACACAAAGGATGACACGCTAGAAAAAATATGGACACACTCTGAACTGAAAAGTATAAAGAGTAGAACTTGGAATGTTAACTTTAATGAATACTTTAACCAAGTTATTCTTATTTTTCCTTTGTATATACATGCATTAGCATAGGCATTGATACCATTTTTTAGTGTCTAAGTCTAAAAGTGTTTTCAATAATAAAAAGTCTAAAACGATAAGAGCGCATTAAGCCATAGTTTAATTAGCAGGGTTTCTCTCTTCCTTAGTGGTACATGAAATAATCAACAGCATCTAGGATTCAATGAAATAAACTAGTAATTCAGTTGCGATATCTTATTAGAAAGTTTGATAAGCTACCTTAAAGGCAAACAGCTTAAATAAGAGATTTTAAAAAACAAAAAACCCACAAAGGCATCCCCCATAAGAAAACTCAAGAAATAACACATAATTTTGCATTATAATAAAAGGGCTATTTTTCAACCTTATGAGTTTTCTTCCTGTGAAGAGTATAATTATCAAGTATCCTACTTATGAGCAGATTCTTGCACTGATTCCAAGAAAAGCGGAGGGAAGAGAGCCAGGGCAGAAAGTAAGTAGAAAGCTTGAGGAAGATGTTAACCATATCCATTTAACTAAACTTTTCTAAGAACCTCAGCTGTACCCACTGCTGTAAAGAGAGTAGGCATCAATAAACACAGGTTCAACTAGATGTTCTTAACAGCTACAGAATGAATTTTGAAAAATTACACGTAAAAGGAGCTTATTGGTTTCAGGAGTCTCCAATGAATACTGTTTTTGTTTTTTTGTATTGTATAAAATATACATAAAACTTTAAGACTTAACAATTTTAAGCATTCTTAAGAGTCCAATTCAGTGAAGTACATTCACAACATTGTGCAATCATCACAACCCATTTTCAGACTTTATTCATCATCCCCCAAAACTCTGTTCTGTATCCATTAAGCACTAACTCCTCTCCCCAGCCCCTGGTAAGCTATTCTACTTTCTGTCTCTTAATTGGTTTGTTCTAGGTACTTCATTTAAGTGCTCTCAAACAATATTTGTTCTTTTGTGTGTGCTTTATTTCTCCCGTGGTACTTTTGTAAAGCAAATAATAAATCCCTAGGTTTCTTACAATTTAACTGAAAATGCTGACACAATCTCTGAACTAAGCATGCAGCTCTCCCAGAAACTCTGCTACTGATCCAGTAGCCCCAAAGATCTCAGTCTGATCCTTCCTTAGCCTGTAGACAGGCCTGTTAATCAGCTGTAACTCAAAGAGCAGACTCCAGAGATCCTGGAGACCATCCCGTGGTAAGTGGATGGAGTGAAGGGATTTGGGAAGCTGTGCAGGCCTGAAAAACCACAGGCGAGAAAAGGCTAGGACTCATCAAGCTGCTCTGGCCCTAAAATGGGCCTCCTGTCTCCCTGACAGGCTCTCTCGCACTCTGACACTTATGTTGGGCGGCACCTGTCAGAGCTCAGGCCAAACTGCGGTCGAGTCACTGAGAGTGTCACCAGTGCAGGGAGCTTCACGGGGTCATGAGTCACCTTCCATGGCTCAGAGGTCTGGGCAGCCCTGCCCTACCCAGACAAACTCAGCTAGGAAACAGAAACAAGAGGGAAAAAAAAAAATTGGAAGAAAGAGAGAAACAGACAGATGGCCAAAAAGCCAGACTGACAGGCCCTGAATTAGAGCAAGGGCTGAGTGGCAGAGACAGGGTGAACAGACACAGAAGCAAGGTGGACACAGATATAAAACAGGATCCGGATACCCCGAGAAAGACAAAGTGGAGAGAAATATCAGGTTGACAGGGACCTAGCTGAAAGACAAAAAGGGCAGGTTACAACAGGTGACAGAGACAGCAACCGGGGTGAAACAGAAGGAAAAAGAAGATCAGAGAAGTCCGGACGCAGTCTTTCTGCCAGCTCGGCTCTTCAGGCTTCACGCATTGGTGGCTCGAACCCGAGGCCGTCAAGCCGCGCCCACCCTACGCCCCGAAAGGCCAGCGGACGGACAGGGGCAGGATCTCTAAGCGCTGTGGCCTCGCTGCCGCGAGGGTGACCTTGGGCGAGAAGCTGCCCCAAGGGCCTTGGTATCGCGGTCTGCGCGCCGCGTGGGCAGGAGACTGCGGGATTCGGAGCTGGGTCGCCGGGACCCCAACCTTCCGCGCGGGGCTTTAGCATGCCGGTCCACGGAATGGGCCTGGCGGAGCAAGCGGCGCGTGCGTAGGGGCCTGCAGAGGAGCCCTTAACTCCCCCACCAACTTCTCCTCCCTTACCCTTGCCGCCCGTGGTCCTGGCCACTCAGTACCTGCCAAGGGCTCAGCGCTCACATCCCCCGTCCAAGGAATCCTCTCCGCCGCCGGCGCAGGCCTGTTCCAGCCTTCGCTGCCGCAACAGATTCAGCCTGTGCCTCAGCCCCCGGAAACGCTTCCAGGTCCCGCCCCCCGAAACTGACAGTGCTTCCGGGGGTGCGTCAGAGAGAAAGAGGAGTGCGCATGCGGGATTCACTTCTGAGCTAGGCGTCCGGAGAGAGCTCATAGGTAACGGGCGCCTGCGCAGTACAGTCTGGAGCGGGTCAATCAATTTTAGGCACTGACTAAGCTGTTGAAAATAGGGGAGCAGATACCGAGTTCTAAATCTTCTTAAAACCTTGACATAGGCCAGGCGCGGTAGCCCACGCCTGTAATCCCAGCACTTTTGGAGGCCGAGGCGGGAAGATCGCTTGAGGCTGGAGTTCGAAACCATCCTGGCCAACATGGTGAAATCCTGTCTCTACAAAACATACAAAAATTAGCTGAGTGTGGTTGCTGGCGCCTGTAATCCCAGCTATTTGGGAAGCTGAGACAGGAGAATTGTCTGAACCCGGGAGGCAGAGGTTGCAGTGAGGTGAGATCATGCCACTGCACTCCTGCCTGGGCACAGAGCAAGACTCTTAATAACAACAACAAAACAAAAACACCTTGACCTCCGTCTCTTCTCCAAACAAACAAACGAAAACCTTGACCTCAGTTTGCCAGGTGGAGATTATCTCCAAATCCATTTCTGCCTCCACAGCACCCATCCAGCTTTTTGGCATGTAGTAGATGTTCAGTAAATGTTCAATGAAAGGACCAGTGCCTTTCCGTGGGCTGCGTTGTGCTGGGCACTGGGGTCACACAGATGGTGGGACAGAAACGATCTCTCTAGCCTCCAGTTCTCCCACTCCTTCCCAAAACCCTCCATACCTCTTCCCGCCCCTTTCTTCCCCCCTGCCCCACCATGTTAGTGTAGAAGAGAGATAGGTCTTTAGCAGTGGGACTCTTACCTTTGGACCAGTTTACAGACCAAGTGCCCTCTTTGTAGAAGAACTAATTTATACCTGAAATCCTGGCAGCTGAAGAGATGTGGTCATAATGCCTTCTGGATTTAGGGTGGATGTTCTCACGGGCTAGACATGCCCTTTTGATAATTGTCTGTCTTAGTTTAAGCTGATTGGTTTCCCAGCTATTATGCTTGTCTTGCTTGTTGTTGGGCCCTAGGACACAGGAGTGTAGCTTTCCTAGAGAGAATTCTAAAAAAAAAAAAAAAGAAAAGAAAAGAAAAAATTTCTAGAAAACAAATATGGAAGCACAGAAATGGGAATGGACGCAGAACAGCTTGTCAAAGATTCTACTTCAAACATGTATGCTCCAGCCCCCCAGCCTTTTTTTTTTTGTTTTTGAGACAAAGTCTTGCTCTGTTGCCCAGGCTGGAGTGCAGTGGCGCAATCTCGGCTCACGGCAACCTCCGTCTCCCAGGTTCAAACAATTCTCCTGCCTCAGCCTCCCAAGTAGCTGAGACTACAGGTGCCCGCCAGCACGCCAGGCTAATTTTTGTATTTTTAGTAGAGACGGGGTTTCACCATCTTGGCCAGGCTGGTCTCAAACTCCTGACCTCATGATCCACCTACCTTGGCCTCCCAAAGTGCTGGGATTACAAGTGTGAGCAACTGCGCCCAGCCTAGTTGAGTATACTCTTTAAGTGTTTTGCCACTTTTATTCCTGCCTCTAAGCAGACCTGAAGTTGGGAAGTTCAACTGCCATCATGTGCCTATGAAGTGGTAAGTAAATGCTAAGGCTGGCAAAGCAGGAAGATTGAGAGAACCTAGTTTCCATATGACATTAGGCCACAGTTCCAGCTTTGGACACCCTTAAATGTTTTGTTGCATGAGACAAATAAACTTCTTACTTGGACTTTATTTCTGGTAATATTGAGGACTATATATTTCCAAATATTACTGCAACAAAATATATAAAATTGCTAGAAGAAATATTTAGAATACCCTCTTAAACGCATGGATACACTTGCAAAAAAAAAATCAGGAAAATTATCTGAAGCTAGGAGGAAAACAAGAACACAGGCCTGGGAAGTCAAACAACTGATGTTCAGAAATTCTGCAGAGGTAAAGTCTGCATCTGTTCCGATCCATTGGTGCATGCCCTGTACTGACAAATATTTTCAAAATTATCTCTGGAGATAGGTAAACACTGATACTGCTACCAACTATAGGAGCATTCACCTGGGTCCAGACAGGATTAAAGTCAAATTGCAACATCAGGTTGGGACTCAAGAAGAAATATGTCCTCAGGTGAAGGATAAACTATAGGGGAAAAAATCTGCCATACAGAGGTAGGCAGCAGTTAAAGATGTCTCTCTGTGCCTTGGTTCTGAGCAGAAGGGGAAATCATTCCCCTGGAGGATTCATGGCTAAAAAGTTTGGCTATCACATGGCCACACAATTTGCATAGTTCAAAAGCCCACAATCTGAACATTTTACTTTGAAATGAACCTGGGTAGGTGGTGCCTACAGTATTTGGCCAAAACACAAATCTCTGAAAGAACCTGCTGGCAACCCAGGCTTCAAAGAATTCCCACAGATAGGGTTCTAAATAAATATGAACTCACAACCGGAAACCACAAACCCCCTGAGGAAATAAGCAGAGAAGACAAGCAGTAGAGGTGGATCCACACCAGCTTTAGATATTCGATATTTTAGAACCAGAATATAAAACAAGCATGCTTAGAAAAACAAAGGGGCTAAAAGCACAAGTATCAAGAAACTCTTGAAAAATTGCCAGGCAGCCGGGCATGGCAGCTCATGCCTATAATCCCAGCACTTTGGGAGGCTGAGGCAGGCAGATCACTTGAGGTCAGGAGTTCAAGGCCAGCCTGGCCAACATGGTGAAACCCCATCTCTACTAAAAATACAAAAAAAAAAAAGAGAGAGAGAGAAAGAAAAAAATGGCTGGGTGTAGTGGCTCGTGCCTGTAATCCCAGCGCTTTGGGAGGCTGAGGTGGGCAGATCACCTGAGGTCAGGAGTTCGAGAGCAGCCTGGTCAACATGATGAAACCCTGTCTCTACTAAAAATACAAAAATTAGCTGGGTGTGGTGGTGCGTGCCTGTAATCCCAGCTACCCAGGAGGCTGAGGTAGAAGAATCTCTGGAACCTGGGGCGGGGGCAGAGGCTGCAGCAAGCCGAGATTGTGCCACTGAACTCCAGCCTGGCGACAGAGCAAGACTCCATCTCAAAACAAAACAAAACAAAAACAAAAAAATTAGCCAAGCGTGGTGGTGGGCGACTGTAATCCCAGCAACTTGCGAGGATGAAGTGGAAACATGAGATTAAAAAAAAAAAATCTAGTTATACACTATTTAAAACACAAACCTAAAGAAAATTTGAGGTCGGGCATGGTGGCTCCCACCTGTAATCCTAGCACTTTGTGTCATGCGCGTCCGTGTGGAGAGACCACCAAACAGGCTTTGTGCGCTCAATAAAGCTTTTTAATCACCTGGGTGCAGGCGGGCTGAGTCAGAAAAGAGAGTCAGCGAAGGGAGATAAGGATGGGGCTGTTTTATAGGATTTGGGTAGGTAAAGGAAAATTCCAGTCAAATGGGGGTTATTCTCTGGCGGGCAGGAGTGGGGGTCACAAGGTGCTCAGTGGGGGAGCTTTTTGAGCCAGGATGAGCCAGAAAAACGAGTTTCACAAGGTAATATCATTGCTTAAGACAAGGACCGGCCATTTTCACTTCTTTTGTGGTGGAATGTCATCAGTGAAGGCAGGGCAGGGCATTTTCACTTCTTTTTTTTTTTTTTGAGACGGAGGCTTGCTCTGTCGTCCAGGCTGGAGTGCAGTGGCTTGATCTCAGCTCACTGCAAGCTCCGCCTCCCGGGTTTACGCCATTCTCCTGCCTCAGCCTCCGGAGTAGCTGGGACTACAGGCGCCCGCCACCTCGCCCGGCTAGTTTTTGTTTTTGTATTGTTTTAGTAGAGATGGGGTTTCACTGTGTTAGCCAGGATGGTCTCGACCTCCCGACCTCGTGATCCACCCGTCTCAGCCTCCCAAAGTGCTGAGATTACAGGCTTGAGCCACCGCGCCCGGCCGGCATTTTCACTTCTTTTGTGATTCTTCAGTTACTTCAGGCCATCTGGGCATATATGTGCAAGTCACAGGGGATGCGATGGCTTGGCTTGGGCTCAGAGGCCTGATACTTTGGGAAGCAAGTGGATCACTTGAGCCCAGGTGTTTAAGACTAGCCAAGGCAACATGGTGAAACCCCATCTCTACAAAAAATGGTGTGGTGGTACACACCTGTAATCCCAGCTAGTTGGGAGACTGAGGTGGAAGGATCACCTGAGCCCAGGAGGTTGAGGCTGCAGTGGGCCATGACCATGCCACTGCACTTGAGCCTGAGCAACAGAGTGAGACCCGTCTCAAAAAAAGAGAAAAAAAGAAAGAAAAGGAAAAAAAGAAAAATTGAGGTAAAGGAATGGCAAAAGAGATTCTGTGCTGGTTAAATTATATTAACATCTGATAAATAAGGATGGTTGTGGCAGCTCATACCCCTAATTCCAGCTCTTTGGAAGGCCTAGGTGAGAGGATCACTTAAGGCCAGGAGTTTGAAACCAGCCTGGGCAATATAGTGAGACCCTGTCTCTATAAAATTAAAAAATTTCAGCCTAAGCAACATAGTGAGATACTCTCTCTTCAAGAAATAAAAAAAATAGCCAAATATGGTGCCACACATCTGTGGTCTCAGCTACTTGAGAGGCTGAGGTGGAAGGATCACTTGAGCCCAGGAGATCAAGGCCACAGGGTGCCATGATTGCACCACTGCATTACAGCTTGGGCAATAGAGTAAGACCCTATCTCAAAAAAAAAAAAAAAAAAAAAAAAAAGCCAGTCTGGTGACACCTGTAGTCCAGGTTGGAGAATCGCTTGAGCCCAGGAGTTTGAGGCTGCAGTGAGTTATGTTCACATCACTGCACTCCATCCAGCCTGGGCAACAGAGTGAGATTCAGTCTCAAAAACCAAAAAACACTGGATAAATAGACTCTAAAACAAAAAGCATTTCTAGAAATATGTGATAGCTTATATTGTTTTCAATAATTCAGTGGCCATTCCTGTGAGAGGCTTTGCTTCCCATCCCATGGATGTCAGGCTTGGTCACTGAAATGTGAGTGGAGGTTATGTGTGCACTCCGGAGCACAGCTTTCAGAACCATTGCTCTCTCCCTCTGCCACAAGAAAAGCGTGTCCCAGGTGGGACTGATTATTCTTCCTTCCTGGGTCCCCGGATGGAGAGAATATAGAATAAAGAATGGAGACTGGGCGCGGTGGCTCATGCCTGTAATCCCAGCACTTTGGGAGGCCAAGACGGGTGGAACATGAGGTCAGGAGATTGAGACCATCCTGGCTAACATGGTGAAACCCTGTCTCTACTAAAAAACACAAAAAAATTAGCTGGGCGTGGTGGAGGGCGCCTGTAGTCCCAGCTGCTCGGGAGACTGAGGCAGAAGAATGGTGTGAACCTGGGAGGCGGAGCTTGCAGTGAGCCGAGATCACGCCACTGCACTCCAGCCTGGGCAACCAGCGAGACTCCGTCTCAAAAAAAAAAAACAAAGAATAGATAGTGCCACAAATGACACACAAAAGTCATATAACGTAAGTGAGAAATTAACCGTTTGTAAGCTGCAGAAATTTTTGAAGGTAGATGTGTTCGGGTAGCTTTCTTTCACTAATGTATTTTTATTATTTTTTGAGACAGAGTTTCGCTCTTGTTGCCAGGCTGGAGTGCAGTGGCACAATCTTGGCTCACCACAACCTCCGCCTTCTGGGTTCAAGCGATTCTCCTGCCTCAGCCTCCCAAGTAGCCGGAATTACAGGCATGCGCCACAACGTCCAGCTAATTTTGTACTTTTAGTAGAGATGGGGTTTCTCCATGTTGGTCAGGCTGGTCTCAAACTCCTGACCTCAGGTGATCCGCCCGCCTCGGCCTCCCAAACTGCTGGAATTACAGGCATGAGTCACTGTGTGCGGCCTCACTGATGTATTATGAAACATACATCATTTCCAGGTGGGCACTTTAAGAGTGAGTGAATGATTCATACTATCATGCGGTTACTATGGCCTAACCTAGCAAAAGATGAGTAATACAAATAGGTGATTTATAATGAGAAAAGGTTAAGCTCACCAGGAGTACATAATACTTCTAAATCGTATCCATATAAAAATACAGCTTCAGGCTGGGTGCAGTGGCTCACTCCTGTAATCCCAGCACTTTGGGAGGCTGAGGTGGGTGGATCACATGAGGTGAGGAGTTTAAGATCAGCCTGGTCAACATGGTGAAACTCTGTCTCTACACAAAATACAGAAATTAGCCAAGCATGGTGGTGCACGCCTGTAATCCCAGCTACTTGGGAGGCTAAGGTAGGAGAATCACTCGAACCCAGGAGATGGAGGTTGCAGTGAGCTGATATCGTGCCATTGCACTCCAGCCTGGGCGACAAGAGGGAAACTATGTCTCAAATATCTATATATATTATATAGATATAAAATATATATATATAGCTTCAAACTATCATATAAATATTGATACAACTATAAGAAGAAATAGATAAATTCACTCTCATATGGAGATTATGCAACTCATTAGTTGCTATGGTTTCAGTGTATGTGTCCCTCCAATATTTGCATGTTGAAACCTAATCTCCAAGGTGATAATATTAGAAGGTGGGGCCCTGGGGAAGGTGATTTGTCATGAGGGACCCACCCTCATGAATGGGATTAATGACCTTATAAAAGAACTGCATGGAAGCTGTTCACCCTGTTTTGCCCTTTCTGCCCCTTCCATCCCTCCCACCATGTGAGGACACCACTGTCCTCCTCTCTGCAGGACTCAGCTTTCAGGGTGTCATCTTGGAAGTCAAGGCTGGGCCCTCACCAGACACAAAACATGCTGGCACCTTGAACAATAACTGGCTCATGGTTATGGACCTTCCAGCTTCCATAACTGTGAGCAATAAATGAATGCTATTTTATGAATTACCCAGTCTCAGGTATTTTGTTATAGCAGCACAGACTGAGAGAGGATATAGGTAGAACTCTGCACAGAAGAACTGGATAATGTACATCATTTTATTGTATGACATGTTTAGAACAGTTATAAAAATTGTGTGGTAGGCCATAAAGCAATCCCCCAAAAATTTCAAAGAAATAAAATCACCTGGGTTATGTCTCTTACCTCAGAGGAATTCAGTAAGGAATTGACAACAAAATAATACAAAATATTCCCCATTTGGACACTTAACAACACACATGAAAATAAGTAACAGGTAAAGAATTAAAAAAGAAAGAAAAAGAGAGAGAGAGAGAGAAAGCAAGCAAGCAAGCAAGGAAGGAAATAAGTAACAGGTGGCCGGGCACGGTGGCTCATGCCTGTAATCCCAGCACTTTGGGAGGCTGAGGTGGATGGATCACCAGGTCAGGTTTGAGACCAGCCTGGCCAATATGGTGAAACCCCGTCTCTAATAAAAATACAAAAATTAGCCCGGCACGGTGGTGCACACCTGTAACCAGCTACTCGGGAGACTAAGGCAGGAGAATTACTTGAACCCAGGAGGCGGAGTTTGCAGTGAGTCAAAATCACGCCACGGCACTCCAGCCTGAGCGACAGAGCAAGACTCTGTCTAGGGGGAAAAAAAGAAAGAAAGAAAAATATGTAACAGGTTAAAAAAGAGATCCTAATGAAAATTTTAAAATATTTATAATTGAATGATTATAAAAACACTACCTTCCAAATCTGTGTTGTCAGCAAAAAAAGTTTTAAGGGGGAAATTTATATCCAACAATTCTGATAAAAGAAGAAAGGTCTAAGTTAATGAGTTAATCACTGAAAAGGTTAGAAAAGGAAGCAAAGTAAACTCAAGGAAAGTGAAAGGAAAGACACAGGAAATGAAAAGGTAAGTTTGTATATTAATTAGAAAACAGAGATACAGGCCGGGCACAGTGGCTCAAGCCTGTAATCCCAGCACTTTGGGAGGCCCAGACGGGCGGATCACGAGGTCAGGAGATCGAGACCATCCTGGCTAACGCGGTGAAACCCCGTCTCTACTAAAAAATACAAAAAACTAGCTGGGTGAGGTGGCAGGCGCCTGTAGTCCCAGCTACTCAGAAGGCTGAGGCAGGAGAATGGCGTAAACCCGGGAGGCGGAGCTTGCAGTGAGCTGAGATCTGGCCACTGCACTCCAGCCTGGGCGACAGAGCGAGACTCCGTCTCAAAAAAAAAAAAAAAAAAAAGAATACAGAGATACAATAAGGAAGACCAATAAATCCCAAAGTTAGGTTTCTGAATTGACTAATAAAACTGATCTCAGGCAAGACTGGTAAGATATATATAACATAGAGAAAGATTTACAGAGATATCTTTGAGATATATATATCATAGATCATAGAGAGTATCTCTCAAAGATATCTCTGGAAATCTCTCTGTATGTATTATCTACCTAGAGAAGAGAGAATAAACAAACCTCCTATTTAAGCCACTGTTTTGGGGATTTTCTTTTGTTTGCTGACAGATATGTTTTCAACTGATAAACCAATCAGTTTGAGAGCAGACTGTAGAGGCAAGAGGCAAGTGCAGAGTTAGCTATTGTTAAATAATAACTGCAAACTTAGTGGATTAAAAGGATAATAATTTGTCCTTCTTCAGCTTTAAACTGCATCTCTTGTGGAGCTTGGTTTTTCTGTCTGCAGGTTGGGGGCCAAGTCTGCTCCACGTGTATTCATTTAGGCAGGTCCAGGCTAAAGGGACAGCAGCTACCCGGGAAAAGCTCATCTCATGATGATGTCAGAGGGGCTAAAGCGAAAGCCTTACCCTGCAAACACATTTTAAGCCTTCGTGGATGTCTTATTTGCTAATATTCTATTGGCCGATGCAAGTCACATGATAGCCCAAAGTCAAGGGCAGGAAGTGCACTTGACCTCTAGAGGGAGAAACTAAAACATCATATGAAAACAGACATATACGCAGGGAGGGGTGAAGGATTGGGAACAATAAGCCAGTTGACCAGAGTCGCCATCTTACAATTGTTCAAATTCCTCCCGCATGAAAAGCACATTCACCTCAATCCCAAGAAATCTTCCGAAATCTTACCGAGACTTAAAATCCTCATAAGGATCAAAGTTCAAAGTCATGTGATCTACATCGGATCCAGATGTGGCTCCTCTGGGTTCTAAAACATCTATGAACTAGAAAGACAATTGTCTGCCTTCTCACCCTCACACCCAACACACAGTGATAGAATAGGAATAAGATAACTGCAATAAACACTCTCATTTGAAAATAGTTAAGAATGGGAGGCGCATAGCAGTCAGTCACTGGTCAACAGCAATTTCAAAATCCCAGTGGACAAATATTGCCAGGTCTCACTATGCTAGGATTAAGGCCCTTGATTTCTCCTTGAGAGTAGCTCCTCAGTCAATTCTGTACAGCTGTTGGTTCCACCCTCTGGGAAATCCTTCCTTTTACAACAACTCCCTTGCTTAATTCTGCAGCATGTCTTGATGATAGCATTGAAAAATATGCACTTTTTTTTGTGGCTGATTAACTTTCTCAGGTTGCTACATTCCCAGAGAGGGTTGGGGAGATCTCAGCTGGGCGAGGTGGCTCATGCCTGTAATCCCAGGACTTTGGGAGGCCAAGGTGGGTGGATCACGAGGTCAGGAGTTCGAGACCAGCCTGGCCAATATGATGACACCCTGTCTCTACTAAAAATACAAAAATTAGCCGGGCATGATGGTGTGCGCCTGTAGTCCAGCCACTCAGGATGCTGAGGCAAAAGAATCGCTTAAATCTGGGAGGTGGAGGTTGTGATGAGCCGAGATTGTGCAACTGCACTCCAGCCTAGGTGACACAGTGAGACTCCCTCTCAAAAAAAAAAAAAAAAAAAAAAAACAGGAAGAAAGTTGGGGAGATCTCTGCCTCTTTCCATCCAGACTGATGGCACTTTTGCTAGTACATAGCCCTCAAAGACATTATAGATTTTCTATGTATTTGATTCCAGTCAACTTCATAAGACAAAGGTATACTTTCTCAACATGTGCCTCTTTCTATAGACTCAATGTGCTTACTGGCACTGTAGGGGTGTTAAAATTTTGTGGGACCATACCCTTAATACCTCTTAATCTTTCTAGAAGCCTTTTTGTCAGCTGAAAGAATCCATGCCCTTGATTTGATTTTTGTTTCCAAATTGTATTTTGACATAAGAATCTTTCACTGTCTGGAGAGGCTGGACGTTAGAAACCTTTATTTTTCCAACCTAGCAATTTCTGGACTCCATATTCTCCCTAATTATTGCTTGTGAAATTGGCCATTTTTTTTTTTTCTGGGCACATCTCCTTCTTATAGTAATGTCTTTTCAAATTTATCTAACATAAAGAAAGTCCTACTTTTTGTTTTTGAGACAGAGTCTCTCTCTGTCGCCTAGGCTGGAGTGCAGTGGCCTGATCTCGGCTCACTGCAACCTCTGTCTCCCGGGTTCAAGCAATTCTCCTGCATCAGCCTCCTGAGTAGCTGGGACCACAGGCCGCGCCACCATGCCCGGCCAATTTTTATATTTTTAGTAGAGACGGGGTTTCTCTGTGTTGGCCAGGCTGGTCTCAAACTCCTGACCTCAGGTGATCCACCTGCCTCGTCCTCCCAAAGTGCTGTGATTACAGGCCTGAGCCACCGCGGCCAGCCAAGAAAGTCCTACTTTTGACATTTTGCCTCTAAATATCTTCTCCCAACTCTAAAACTTCATTAGATACATTGTTCTCATTCAAATCTTCATACACAGGAGTTTTACTAAATGTTTCCCACTATTTAACACAGGCTGCCTTTTCCTGTTTCCTATAAGTTTTCTCACCACTTTCCAGCCCCCTGTAAATATTTCTTTGTTGCTTATTGCCTGGTCCCAAACCCAATGCCTCATATTTGAGGATTTTATGATGGCAGGTTCCCAGTTTCAGTACTGATGACTGCATCCACCTGCTGTTATTACAAAACAATCCACCGCAAAGCTCAGTGGCTTACAGCAGTAATTACTTATTCTCATTCGTGTGTCTGCAGATCAGTTAAGGGCTGGCTGGTTTAAGCTGGGCTCAACTGGGCAGCTCTGCTTCAGGCTGTGGGACCAGTTGGACACCTCAGGAGTTGTGTGGGGAGCTACTGGAAGAGACACCCTTTTGTTGGATGGTGTGGGAGGATGTAAGGTCAGGAACTGTTGCAGCCATTTTATTTCTCCTGGAGTTGCAGGAGCCTGTGTGAGGGGGCTGGAAATGAAGTTGACAGCAAGAAAGACATAAAACACAGGTAGAGAAAAGTCCGTGTCTTTTTTTTTTGAGACAGAGTCTCGCTCTGTCGCCCAGGCTGGAATGCACTGGCGTGATCTCTACTCGCTGCAAGCTCGGCCTCCTGGGTTCACGCTATTCTCCTGCCTCAGCCTCCCTAGTAGCTGGGACTACAGGCACCCGCCACCGCGCCCAGCTAATTTTTGTATTTTTTTGTAGAGACGGGGTTTCACCGTGTTAGCCAGGATGGTCTCGATCACCTGACCTCATGATCCGCCCTTCTCGGCCTCCCAAAGTGCTGAGATTACAGGCGTGAGCCACCACGCCCGGCCAAGTCAGTGTCTTGGTGAGAATCTGGATCCAGCTTCACCTGACCAGACACAGGTGAACCAACACATTCCCTTCATTGCTCATCACTTTGCGATTTTGTTTTTGTTTTCGTTTCTTTACCATCAAGACAGTCTTAACTGATCCACAGGCTGTGAGGTGGTTGCTCGGGGGAGTGGTCGGAGGACTCACCCGCTCTTTCTTCCAGGGTTCTGGCTTTTGGGGCATGCGTGCACATGTCTGGGTAGACGTTCTAAGCTGCACGGAACAGAAATGGAGTCAGGTTGATTACAGTAGAAAAGGAATTCACCAAAGTAATCTGATCCCCAAGAGGACTGGAAAATCGAGCTCTGTGACTATGCAGCCAAGCCACACCCACAATCAGGCTACAGAACTGGGGTGGCCAGAACACTGCTGCCACCACCATGGCCACCGCTGTTGCCATTGTGGTTGCTGTTGCCACCTGGATCCCCGATCCTCTCCAGCCTGCACTGCACTGCCCCTGCTACTTTGGAAGCAGATCTTGCTGCCACCGCTGCCCTCATATGCCACTAGCTGCCGAGTCAGAGTCCTCTGGTTGGCTGAGCCTGGCCCAGCGTCTGCTCCCTGGCTGCAAGGGAGGCTGAGGAAGCAACAAACTGGCCCTTTGGGCTTCTACAGTGGGACGTAGCTTCCGCCTCTCTCCAAGTTTTGGAGAATGGGGAATTCCTCAAACACAGGATGGGGTGTCATGCTAGGGAGTAAAACACTCAATACAGGGCATAAGGGATTGAGATCAAATAGAGACAATGGCTTCACCTTTATTCCTGGTAGATCTAAATTGGAGAATGCAGCTAGAACCTGGGGCCAAAATGGGGCTACCGACTCTTCCCTGCCCCCTCCCAGAACTGAACTTCTTTTCTATTTTCTTTTTTTTGGTTCATTTTTTGAGACAGAGTCTTATTCTGTCACCAAGGCTAGGGTGCAATGGCACAATCGTGACTCACTGTAGCCTTGACCTCCCTGGCTCAGGTGATCCTCCCACCTCAGCCCCTTGAGTACCTAGGTGTGCCACCACCTGCCCAGCTAGTTTTTTGTAGAAACAAAAATACAAACACGGGGTTTCCCTGTGCTACCCAGGCTGGTCTCAAACTCCTGGACTCAAGTGATCCATCCACCTTGGCCTCCCAAAGTGCTGAGATTACAGGGGTGAGCCACCACACCCAGCCTCCAGAACAGAATTTCTCTCCCGGCTGTAGGAGAGCCCTCCTCCTGGAGCAGGGATGCTCTGCCTTGCTGAAATACTGCTTGATATCAGGAGCAGAAACAAGGGACAAGCTGTCTATGAGGGCAAGTGCAGGGGAGGCTGGTGTCCGAGCTGTCACCTGTCCTCTGCCTCCCCACACAGAGGGACAGAGGGGTAGGATTCTCTAATGCTATTTCCATTTGGGGATAGAAAGTCCCATCCATTTCCCAAAGAGGAAATAGCACAAAAACACGATGTAGTGGGATGACAGGGTGCATGAGGGGGTCAACGGGAGGCGAGCTTACCCAGGAGGCAAAGTCAGTGCTGCAAATGAGAACAGTAGACATTTGCACATTAACTGTATAAGGATGCATATTCTTTTTTTTTCGAGACAGAGTCTTGCTCTGTTACCCAGGCTGGAGTACAGGGGCGTGATCTCAGCTCACTGTAACCTCTGCCTCCCAGGTTCAGGCAATTCTTCTGCCTCAGCCTCCCGAGTAGCTGGGACTACAGGCGCCTGCCACCACACCTGGCTAATTTTTTGTATTTTTAGTAGAGACGGGGTTTCACTGTGTTAGCCAGGATGGTCTCAATCTCCTGATCTCGTTATCTGCCCGCCTCAGCCTCCCACAGTGCTGGGATTACAGGCGTGAGCCACCGCGCCCGGCCAGGATGCATATTTTTAACATCCACACAAAGCTATGCACTCTCATTTGTCCTTAGACATTGACTCCTCTATATGGATTTTTTTTGTCCTGCCATTTTTTTTTTCTTTTTTGAGACGGTGTCTTGCTCCATTGTCCAGGCTGGAGTGTAGTGGTGCAATCTCAGCTCACTGTAACCTCCTCCACCCAGGTTCAAGTGATTATCCTGCTTCAGCCTCCAGAGTAGGCTGCTTCACCATGCCTGGATAATTTTTAGTAGAGATGGAGTTTCACCATGTTGGCCAGACTGGTCTCAAACTCCTGACCTCAAGTGATCCACCCACCTCGGCCTCCCAAAGTGCTGGGATTACAGGTGTGAGCCACCATGCCTGGCCATCCTGCCACTTCTGAAGGACATGTGATAGGCTAGCTGTCTTCCATTTGGCTCTTCCCTCAGATCCTCTCTGCCTCTCCACCCCAAGTCTGTGTCTGGGGAGCTAATTCATATGGACTCTTCTGTCTGCTAGCTTCCAGCTGGTGTGGCCCCTGGGATCCCCACGGGAGATTGAAGGGAAGGAGGAGTACATTTAAAAAATTATTTTCCCAGCTCCCTTCCTGTGAAGTCCCCATGGGCTGGCCACAGCCCTTGACCCAGCCTCAGTTCTGTCAGTAGCTCTCTCTCTCTCCAGGTCCCCTCTCCGCACCCCTTCAAATTTAGGGTGGTAACAGTCCCCAGTGTTCCTAGCCGCAGGGTACTAAATCATACCTTCCATGTTGCTTTTCTTAATCCCTGTTCATACCTTTGTAAATAACCTCATTGCTAAACTCTCCTCAATTACTCAGCTTGAGTGTGTCATCTGTTTCCTGCTGGTACTGGAATGATACCTATGGAGTCTGGAAATACTTCTCCACCCAAAGAAAAAACAACAGCTCACACGCACCAGCAAATAGGACTTCAGTGCGTCTCAGATTCCTGAATGTGAGGGAGGCGGTAGGGAAGGGTAGAGAGTGTGACAAACAGAAGGCATGTGACCACTCATACTCCAGCCTTTTGTTGCCATGACAATGACAGCCCAGTGTTGCCTGTTCTTCCCATTTTTTCAAGAGTAGCAAAACATCAAGACTTTTAAAGTAGTACCTCTTGATTTTTTTTTTCTTTTTGAGACAGGATTTCACTCTCTCACCCAGACAGGAGTGCAGTGGCACGATCTCGGCTTACCGCAACCTCCGCCTCCTAGGCTCAAGCAATTTGCCTGCCTCAGCTTCCCGAGAAGCTGTGATTACAGGCACACGCCACCATGCCCAGCCTGTACCTCCTGATTTTTAAATGTTGGCTCAAGCTGGGCATGTTGGCTCACGCATGTAATTCCAGCACTTTGAGAGGCCGAGGTGGGCGGATCACCTGAGGTCAGAAGTTTGAGTCCAGCCTGGCCAACATGGTGAAACCCCGTTTCTACTAAAAATACAAAAATTAGCTGGGTGTGGTGGCACATGCCTGTAATGCCAGCTACTCGGAAGGCTGAGGCAAGAGAATCACTTGAACTGGGGAGGCAGAGATTGCAGTGAGCCGAGATTGCCCCACTGCACTAAAAAAAAAAGAAAAAATGGTTGGCTCAAATTTTTTGAAATCTTGGTGTGAGCCAGGCAAACAATGAGATGGCTGAACTTGACCCTGGATCACCTTTTCAGTCTCTGTTCTCAGCTTACAGTGTCCTGCCAAGCCCCAAACCCTCTATGGTGCAGAGAGCCTATGGGAAGGACCATAGTGACAGGCCATTAGTGAGACCCTCAGGACCTAGTGGTGGGAGCGGAGAGGCCTGGCCATGCCGCCTCCTCCACAGATGCTCCATGGTGGAGCCGCAAGCTCCAGTTCCTGCAACGTTGCTCCGCAGCCTGCAGCCTTGCTGTGCTTGCCTGGTCCATCATGTCTAATACGGGTGTCAGCAGAAAGTAAATTAAATCTGCTAGGTTGTAATTTGCAAACAAAACATTTTGTGGCAGTAACTAAACACAGCATTGTGTTTTAATCGGGTTTTTAAAATGTTTTAAAAATTATTGTATTGTGCAGAAGCTGGTTTCCAAAGAGCTATCACTCCTTAACTAACAGTATGCTAATGCAATACCCTCTAGTCTAGAAGTTCTTGACAGCTGGGGCATTTGTCTTCATGCCCTTAAACCTATGTACTTTCAGAGTCAAAGCGCTACACTGCCTTCCCACCACTTGCATAGGGAATCCCAGTACCACCTTCTGCCGCATTTTGTCCTGGCTTTGAAAGAGAAACAAAGTATTCATCTTTCCTTTATTGTATTTATTCATTTGTTTGTTTGTGTATGTATGCATGCATGTATGTATTTCTTTGTTTAATGAACACTTGTGTACTGCTATCTATGCCTTTTGCAAATATTAGCCTAGTGAATTCTCTTACAGTCCCTCGAGGGAGGTGCTATTCTTAGCTCTATTTTTACAGATCAACAAATTGAGGCACAGAGAGGTGAAGTAACGTCCTGAAGATCACACAGCTGGTAAGTGATGGGGATGAGGGTCTGGCTCCTGAATCCACAGTCTGAGCTACCTCGCTGTACTGTCTGGTCTTTCTGCCTCCAGCCCGGTTCCTGAAGCCCCCAGCCCACCCATCTTCCTGTCCTCTTTCCTGCCACTCCCCTCTCATCCTCCAGACATTCACTCATTCCTTTGTTTTATGGATGTCAAGTGTCTGCTGTGCACCAGCCCCTAGGCTAAATGCTGGGAACCCCACATTGAGCTGTTCTGACATGGTTCTTGACAGATGGGGCCCACAATCTAGGAAGGGAAATAGCCTGGTGCCCAGGTACCTCCATCCCCTGAAACAAAAGGAGTACAGTCAGCCCCAGGACTGCCTATGAGCACCTGTGTTAGAAAAAGATGCCCCAAGTGGGCCGGGTGCAGTGGCTCACGCCTGTAATCCCAGCACTTTGGGAGGCTGAGGGGGGCAGACACGAGGTCAGGAGATCAAGACCATCTTGGCTAACATGGTGAAACCCTGTCTCTACTAAAAATACAAAAAATTAGCCAGGCATGGTGGCAGGCACCTGTAGTCCCAGCTACTCGGGAGGCTGAGGCAGGAGAATGGCGTGAACCCGGGAGGTGAAGCTTGCAGTGAGCTGAGATCACGCCATTGCACTCTAGCCTGGGCGATTAGCAAGACTCTGTCTAAAAAAAAAAAAAAAAAAAAAAAATTAGTTCATTTGTGTCTTGTATTGTTGAATCGTAATATTTCTTTATATATTCTGGATACTAGACTCTTATATATGTGATGTGCAGACATTTTCACTTTCTCAATACTGTCCTTTGAAGCACAAATTTTAAAAGTTTTGATGAAGTCCGATTTATCCATTTTTCCTTGGGCTGGTTGTTATATATGAGAAGCTATTACCTAATCCACAGTCACAAAGATTTTATATCTACATTTTCCCCCTAAAAGTTGTGTAGTTTTAGTCCTTACATTTAGATCTTTGATCAATTTTGAGTTAATTTCTGTTTACAGTGTGAGGTAGGGGTCTAACTTCATGCTTTTGCATGTGGATACACAGTTGTCCCAGCACCGTTTGTTGAAAAATCTAAACTTTCTCCCATTGAATCGTTGTGGTACCCCTGTTGACAATCTATTGACCATAAATATATGGGCTTATTTCTGGAATCTCAATTCTATCCCATTGAACCATTATCTATCTTTATCCTAGTAACAGAAGGGTTTTAAACAGAGGAGTGGCACACCTACTTTGTATTTTAAGACTGAAGTGGGAGAGATCTGTAAGGAAGCTATGGCAGTTGTCCATGTGAAAGATGTTTAAGGTGGTGGCTGTGGAGACCTAGAGGAAAGGGCAGATTTGAAGGCCATTTAAGAGAAAGAACTAACTGGTCTTGCTGAATAGTGAATGTGCGAGTGAGGGGAAGTTGTCCAGGGCAACTCTCTGATTTTTGGCATTGGTTACTGGGTCAACTGTCATAGTGGCACTATCATATACCCACTGCAGGGGAACATAGGATAAGAAGACCACGTTCGGGGGAGGGGGCTGAGTTGAGTTTGGGACATGCTAAGTTTGAGGAGCTAGTGGAATATCCCAGTGGCCATGTTCAGGAGGTGTTTTCGTGTGAGATTCCAGAGCAGACCAGGCTAGAACCAGAGATGTGGGGCTCATCCGCACATAAGTGGCTGGAGAGGCAGAGGACTGCAGGAGCATCAGAGAGGACTGACCACATGAACCCTGATTAAGAAAGAAAGAAGGGCTAGGTGTGGTGGCTCACTCCTGTAATCCCGGCACTTTGGGAGGTCAAGGCAGTCAGATCACTCAAGGTCAGGAGTTCGAGACCAGCCTGACCAACAGGGCGAAACCCTGTCTCTATTAAAAATACAAAAATTAGCTGGGCATGGTGGCAGGCACCTGTAATCCCAGCTACTCGGGAGGCTGAGGCAGGAGAATCATTTGAACCTGGGAGGCAGAGGTTGCTGTGAGCTCAGATCGTGCCACTGCACTCCAGCCTGGGTGACAGTGTGAGACCCTGTCTCAAAAAAAAAAAAAAAAATTAAAATTAAAACAGAAAAAAGAAAGAAGAGGGGCTTAGGATGAAGAAGAGGAGCCTCTCATTTACCATGGGATCTTTAATTCCTGATTTCAGGTCCTCCTAGGCCCTGGTGGCATTTCTAATTTTCAGTGTTAGAAACATCAGATTCTCACTTTAGGGCATTAGCCAATCCAAGTACGTTTCTGCTTTTTTTTTTTTTTTTTTTTTTCTAACCAGAACATTCTAACTGCTTTGGCTAGCCCGATTCTCCACTTCACCCTGATGTGGCATTCAGTGAGGCCAGATTCTGGCATTCCAGAGGGGAAGATGTAACTGGGCCACTTCTAAGGCCTAAGAGACAAGGATGAAGGCTGGCAGGGAGTGGCCTGTGTCTGAACAGCCTTCTTGCAGAACTGCTTGCTGGCTTGGGGTGCTGGGATAGTCTAAGTGGTGATGAGGGGAATTGCAGTGGAGGAGCCAGTGTGACTCTCTCACTTTCCAACCCTCCCACTCTCTCCTACCTGAAGAAGGAGGGGCAGCTTCCTGATTGGCATTCTATGCCCTCGATGGTCTGCTTCTACCCCCCTCTCCGGGAACTCCTCCCACCCCTCTCCTTCACCTTCCAGCCTCCACACCACAAGCCCCCCACCCCAATACCACAGACCCCTATCACATTGAACTTCTGTTTCCAGAAGAGGTGCTGTATTAGTCCATTTTCACACTGCTGATGAAGACATACCCAAGACTGGGAAGAAAAAGAAGTTTAATTGGACTTACAGTTCCACATGGCTGGGCAGACCTCAGAATCACTGTGGGAGGCGAAAGGCACTTCTTACACAGCGGCGGCAAGAGAAAACAAGGAAGAAGCAAAAGCGGAAAGCCCTGATAAAACACATCAGATCTCATGAGACTTATTCACAATCACGAGACTAGCACGGGAAAGACCAGCCTGCATGAGTCAATTACCTCCCGCTCGGTCCCTCCCAAAACGTGTGGGAATTCTGGGAGGTACAATTCAAGTTGAGATTTGGGTGGGGACACAGCCAAACCATATCAGGTGCTGTAACACAGTGGGCTCTGGAACTGGCCTGTTTGGGATCAAATCCCAACCCCACATCCTGTAATTTATATACCCTTGGGAAAATGACTGAATCTCTGAGCCTCAGTTTCCTTAGCTGTAAAATGGGGTCATCATACTGGCCTCAGCGGAATGCTGTGGAGACTCAATGAGAATGCAAAAAAGCCCTTAGCACAGTGCCCAGTGTCTAAAATGAGCTCTGTAAACATCAGGAGTGGGGGAGGAAAAGTGGGCTGGGGACAGAGGAGCTGCCACAGTTCCGATAGCTCTCCAGTTCTTGGTTCCAGACCCTCTGGGAGGCCTGCAGGGAGTGAGTGTTGCTGCATATGGCGGAGGTGGAGGTCCATTTCATGTTTTCCACATGGGTACTCAATTTTGTCCCAAAATTACTTATTGAAGACTCTCTCTGTTCCCCACTGCTCTGTGGGCCACCTCTGTCATGGATCATGTGCCTGTGTGTTTGAGGGTCTGCTTCTGTATTCTACCTTCCCCTCTGTTGGTCTTTGTGTCTGTCCTTGTGCTGAAACCACACTGTTTTAATTACTAGAGCATTGTGATAAGGATGGTCTGACCCCTGCTACCTGTTGCCCTTGAGAACCTCTCAGCTATTCTTAGCCAGATAATTTTTTAAAAAATGTATGCCAAGTCTCATCACTCCCAGGCTAGTCTCCTCTGATGGCTGATTAAAAGGAACTAATGCTGGGAATTTGACAAGGCCTTAGGAAGGACTGGAATAAGGCCCATGTTGCTGCTGGAAGCCAGGCAGTATTCTTTCTCCTTGCCCAAGCAGCTTTTCTCTCCCTAACCTGCCCTTACTCTCAAGTCTTTTTTATATAGATTAACCTAGACCCTCTAGCTTGTTTATGTGAGATTCACCATTCACTCAGAATCCCCACAAGAGAAGGGTGGCCAGGAGCTGAACCAGCAAGCAAGACTCCTTCTCCTTTACCAGGGCAAGGGTGTGGAAGGGGAAGGGGGCTTCTCAAACATCGATCATTTTCTCTCTGGACACCGTCCATTACTAAGAAGAAATAAAACTGTGCTCTGGCTGGGTGCGGTGGCTCACACGTGTAATCCCAGCACTTTGGGAGGCCGAGGAGGGCAGATCACTTGAGGTCAGGAGTTCGAGACCAGCCTGGTCAACATGGTGAAACCCCGTCTCTATTAAAAATACAAATTAGCTGTGGTGGTGCACACCTGTAGTCCCAGCTACTCAGGTGGCTGAGGCAGGAGAAGTGCTTGAACCTGGGAGGCGGAGGTTGCAGTGAGCCGAGATCGTGCCATTGCACTCCAGTCTGGGCGACAGAGCAAGACTCTGTCTCGAAACAAAAAACAAACAAACAAAAAACTGTGCTTCGCTGGCCCTGATTCTTCAGACCCCCTGCATGTGCGCCCTTTGCCACGTAACTTCGTGGTCTTTCCCACCAAAGGTAGAGAATGCTCCCACCCTTGACTGCTGTTGGCCAGTGAGATGTGGTGGAAGAAGTGTGGGCCTCATTTTAGTGACTATCACCTCCAGGTGTCCAGTTTTGCAGAAATGTGAGCCATGAATACTTCTTGGGCTCCATTTCCAGCTTCAATCTCCACATCCATCCACTATCTCCACTCCTGTCTCCTCTGCCCTTGTTCAGGGCCCCTCCCCCAACTCCATCCTCTCTCACTTGACTACAGTGGCTTCCAAAATGGGCTCCCTGACTCCAGCCTTCCCCCACCCTGCTCACTACACTGCGATGCTTCACTGTACAGTCCCAGGGGTTATTTTAAAAACACAAATCTGCTCATGTTCCTCCCTACCTCTTATCTCTCCAGGGTGCCGCACGCTGTAAAGCCGCAGGTTCAAATCCAGTAGCCCTGGAACTTCTGCTGCAGTCTTGTCTTGGGCCCTCCCCATTCTCACTCCTTTCTCCTCACACAGGCTTTCCCTTTTCTTTACTTTTTTCTTTCTTTTTTGACATGGAGTCTCACTCTGTTGCCCAGGCTGGAGTGCAGCGGTGTGATCTCGGCATACTGCAACCTCCACCTCCCAGGTTCAAGCAATTTTCCTGCCTCAGCCTTCCAAGTATCTGGGATTACAGGCACCTGCCACCACACATGGCTAATTTTTTTATTTTTAGTAGAGACGGGATTTCACCACGTTGGCCAGGCTGGTCCCGAACTCCTGACCTCAAGTGATCCGCCTGCCTTGGCCTCCTAAAGTACTGGGATTACAGGCATGAGCCACTGTGCCTGGCCCCCTCATACTGGCCTTCTTTCCATGTTTAGTTTCTGGAAGATGTCAAGCATCCTCCTACCTTACAGCCCTTTCACCTGCTATTCCTTTTGTCTGGGATCCTTGTCATCGTTTCATATTTTTGAGGAGATACTCCTCTTCAGCTTTTCAAGTCTTGCTCCGCATGCCACTGCCTCTGGAATGCTTCCCTGACCCCCATATCTCAGTTTGGGGCCCTTCCTCTTTGCTTCCAGGACACTGCCATTGCGGCAGCACCGGTCTTTTTTTATTCATTCCACAAATATTTATTTTGCACCTACCGTGTGCCAGGCCCGGTGCGATGGTGAACAAAATGATGTGCTGTCTGCCTGCTTGTAATTTACATTCTAGTTGCGAAGGCAATTTTTTTTAAAGGGTGCAAATAAAAAGAGTTGTTGCAAGTGACAATACATTCAATGAAGAAAACGAAACAATGGACTGGGCTAGAAAATAGCAGGGCAGGTGTACTAGAGAAGGTGGTCAGGAAATGCCTCTGTGTGAGGCATTCCCATGACATGGAGAACTTTTTTCTTTATAGTGGCGCAATCTTGCCTCACTGCAAGCTCTGCCTCCTGAGTTCACGTCATTCTCTTGCCTCAGCCTCCTAAGTAGCTGGGACTACAGGCTCCCGCCACCATGCCCGGCTATTTTTTTTTTATTTTTAGTTTTTGGATTTTTAGTAGAGATGGGGGTTTCACCGTGTTAGCCAGCATGGTCTTGATCTCCTGACCTCATGATCCATCTGCCTCGGCCTCCTAAAGTGCTGGGATTACAGGCGTGCGCCACTGCGCCTGGCCAACATGGAGAACAATTAATTAGAGGAGAAATAAAGGGAGCAGCACTCCAGGCAGAGGAACAGCCTCTCAAGGAGCTAAAGTCAGAAATAACTTGGTTGGCCGAGCATGGTGGCTCATGCCTGTAATCCCAGCACTTTGGGAGGCCGAGGGGGGGTGGATCACTTGAGATCAGGAGTTCAAGACCAGCCTGGCCAACATGGTGAAAACCCATCTCTACTAAAAATACAAAAATTAGCCAGGTGTGGTGGTGCTTGCCTGTAATCCCAGCTACTCGGGAGGCTGAGGCAGGAGAATTGCTTGGACCTAGGAGGCAGAGGTTGCAGTGAGCCGAGATTGTGCCACTGTACTCTAGTTTGGGTGACAGAGTGAGACTCCATCTCAAAAAAAAAAAAAAAAAAGAAAGAAATAACTTGGTGTATTTGAGGAACTGAAAGGTCCATGTGGCTGGACTGTGGGGGATGGAGAGAAGGGGAGAGGAGCACTAGAGAAGGCTGGTAAGAGCCCAGCCTTGTCTAGGTTGTAGACAGCCTTTTTTCAATATGGCAAGGAGATTAGAATTTATTTGAAAGACAATGGGAGTCATCAAAGGCTTCAAGCAAGGAATCAATGTGATCTGATTTTCATCTTAAGATCAGATTGGCCTTTGTGGGAAGAACAGATTGTGGAGGGCAAGGGGTGGCTTGGAGATTCTGGTGGGATGCTTCTGCAAAAGGCCAGGGAGTGGGACTTGAACTGAGGGGCTCAGGCAGGCTGGCACTGAGAGGGTAGCGATGATGGGCCAAGGATGGGCATCCACGGTGTGCTTTGGAGGTGGGACGGATAGGCTTTGCAGAAGGATTGACTATGGGCATGAAGGAAGGAGAGTGATTAAGGGAATCCTCTGGCTTTGGGGTTCTCTCACAGCCTGAGCGTTTTCATCTGTCAGATGAGCACAGCAGCAAGATCACAGCACCCGCAATGAGATAGCAAATGTCAGTGATATAGGCCAGTGCTTGGCACACAGTGAATGCAGGTGAGGGGCCTCCCTGATCCCCAGGCCCCCATGAGCCCCAGGTACACCCGGGTTATCATGCTGCGGTAGGTCCCCAAAGATCCGAGTCAGAGTCCGATTTCTCCCTAGGCCCCGGGAGAATGACTGAGTGAACAATTAAAAAGCCTAAACTGTGTTTTTGGAGTGTTTCTGGAAGCTCCAGGCCTGATTGTCCTGGAACCCCTCCTCTCTCTCCCTGCTCAGAACTCAAAATTGGTCTCTAGCGCACGGCCAGCAGATGTCGCTGAAAGCTAAGGGAAGGCGCCCCCTCCCCCGGGCCTCCTCCCGTCCCCTCCCCTTTGCCAACTCCAGCTCCCAGGCTGCCCTTCCAGCAGGGGCGAGGCGCTCTCGGCCGTCTCCTGGGAACCCAGGCCCATTTTGGAGAAGCAGAAAGAAAGCCCGAGACCCTGCTGGGATCCCTGGTTGGGGCCTTACACCCCGGAGACCTGCCCGATCTCCACTCCCTGGCCTCCCTCCCAGGAAATCACGTCATAAGTAGGGAACAAGGGTCCCAAGTGACAGGAGGTTTTCCTCGGAAAAGCCACTTCATCTGTGAACAAGGAACTATGAAACCTCTTAGAGCAGCCTGTGACCTCCCTGTCCATCCTGTGTAAAATATGAAATAAGAGTTTTAATTACCAAGCTTGGAAGGCAGCCGACGTGTTTAATATTTGATATCTCCGATGCTTGTGCTCCAGCCGTGCCGGCACTGACAGAATCAGCGTTTCCCTTGGGTTGGCTCTAAATGTGCTTGGAGAAGGGCCAGGCAGCCCCTTTCCCCATTATCTGGGAGCCTCTTGTAGCCCAGGCTTGCCCTGGTCCTCCTACTCCTTGAGGGACCTCTGCTAAGGGGACCTGGTCTCCCACCCTAAGGCCAGGACCTGGAGCTATGAAGGCATCTAGTACTGGACTCAGCCCAGCTCCTGGCAGGGAGTGGAAGTCAATGAAGTCAGGCAGTGAGAACAAATAGAGGGACCAGACCCGTAGACTTGTTTTTGTTTGTTTGTTTGTTTGAGACGGAGTCTCACCCTGTCGCCCAGGCTGGAGTGCAATAGCGTGATTTCGGCTACTGCACCCTCCGCCTCCCGGGTTCAAATGATTCTCCTGCCTCAGCCTCCTGAGCAGCTGGGATTACAGGCAACCGCCACCATGCCTGGCTAATTTTTGTATTTTTAGTAGAGACTAAAAATGGCCAGACTGGTCTTGAACTCCTGACCTTGTGATTTGCTCGCCTCAGCCTCCCAAAGTGCTGGGATTACAGGCATGGGCCACCTCACCTGGCCTTTTGTTGTTTTGTTTTTGCCTTTTGTTTTGAGACGGAGTCTTGCTCTGTCACCCAGGCTGGAGTGGAGTGGCATGATCTTGGCTCACTGCAGCCTCTGCCTCCCGGGTTCAAGCACTTCTGCCTCAGCCTCCCCAGTAGCTGAGATTATAGGTGAGCACCACCATGCTTGGCTAATCTTTGCATTTTTAGTAGAGATGGGTTTTCACCATGTTGGCCAGGCTGGTCTTGAACTCCTGACCTCAAGTGATCCTCCTGCCTTGGCCTCCCAAAGTGCTAGGATTATAGGCATGAGCCACTGTGTCAGGCCCAAACCTGGGTTTGAATTCTGTTTTCCTGCAAGCTACTCAGCCTCTCTGGGAATCACTTTTATTATTCGTTAGGTGGAGAATGTACCTCCTATGTTATGGGTTGTTAATGGTAATAAATTGCCACTTTGAAGGCTTAGTATGTGCCTGGAGCCCTGCTAAGCTCTTTGCATATACTGAGTGCTTGTCATTCAAGCTCTGCCAGGTGGCTAAGATGAGATTTGAACCCAGTACATTCTGACTCCAGAGCTTATGACTCTGAAAGCCTATATGCAAAAGCACCAGGGATTTGGAGCTTGAAGGGGACAGGGCCACCCAATCTCAGGCCCTAGTTTGTCCTACACTGCAGCCCCTCCTCCTGTCTCATAGACAACCAAGAAGATTGCAAACGGGGGCTCAGGACAGGAGCCCAAACCAAATCAACCACTTTCCTGTTTTTTGTTGCACGTTTCTACTTCCTGAAGAGAGGTGGTGGGCAAGCAAACTTCCTGAAGAGAGGT
>NC_045447.1:11748381-11750498 GCF_002776525.5 Piliocolobus tephrosceles
CAAAAAAAAAAAAAAAAAAAAAAAAAAAAAAGATAACCGAGGCCTGGCGCGGTGGACCTCGCCTGTAATCCCAGCACTTTGGGAGGCCAAGGTGGGTGGATCACAAGATCAGGTGATCAAGACCAGCCTGGCCAACAGGGTGAAACCCCCGTCTCTACTAAAAAAGTATAAAGACTAGCCAGGCATGGTGGTACGTGCTTTGTAATCCCCGCTATTTGGGAGGCTGAGGCAGAAGAATTGCTTGAACCCGGGAGGCGGAGGTTGCAGTGAGCTGAGATCGTGCCACTGCACTCCAGTCTGGGCGACAGAGCAAGACTTTGTCTCAAAAAAAAAAAAAAAAAAAAAGAGAGAGAGAGAGGTGATCCTCATTTGATCCTCATCAGGTAGGCCCAAGCTGGTGAAGACACGGGGACGCAGGAACTCTGGTCCTGGCAGGAGAGTGAACTGGTGCAGCCATTGCTGAGAGTTCGCAACCCATGCCCAGGCAATTCCACTTCCAGGAACATGCCCCAGAGCAGCTTGCACACAAGCAGACAAAGACACTTGCCTGAGGATATTCCTCCTGAAAGCATTTATTTGTGCTGGCCAAGGGACGGAAACAACGGAGTGTCCACTCGTAAAAGAATGGGTAGGTTACTGGTAACATAGGCAAATAATGAAACCCCATGCCGCAGCTCCATGGAATAAATGAGAATGATGTGCTTTAGCTCTAGAAGATGGTAAAAATGTAATGCCAAACAAGAAGTCCTGCAAATACTGCCTATGAATGCTGCAATATATGATTTCGTGGACACACACACACACACTGACGAGAGAAGAATGTTTGCCTGTGGGAGAGGGGAGAGAGACAGGAGTGGGTGTGAGAAAGTGGGTGGAAGAATCAAAAACAAAAGAAACGCACCCGAGGACCCACGTGTGCTCTCTCGTGATTGTGAGCTGAGATGATGGTCGTGATTGACCTAGTTTCGAGCATCCGAGGTCCAAAGCGACAAAGAAAAGAAGTGGGGGAGGGGCGAGAACTTCGATGAGCTTTTTATAAGGCTCAGAAATGGTTGGATGTTTGGGGATTTTCCAAACTAGGCCAACAAATACGTCATTAAACTGTATCGGAATTGGTTACTGGGATCCTGCTGGGCCAGATGCATTCCAGGTGTGTAGTGTGGCTGTCTCACTGGATCCTCACAGCCCCACCTTGAGGTGTTACATCCCCATTTCACAGGGGGCTCAGAGAGGTGAACTGAGCTTCCCCAGGCCACCAACTTGCAGTGTCAGCCCGGCCTCTGCCATCTGCTTCCCAGCCCAACCAGGTCACCCTGCCACACTGTGGGGTTCTGAAAATACATTTCTCCAGGATGGCCTGGAGGTGGTGCTGCTGCAGCTGGTCCAGGACAGGTGAGGAGCCTGAGCCTGCGAGGTGGGGTGGAGACAGATCTTCAGGGAATGTTGGAGTGTCCCCCTGGGCTTGGGCGGGGCCCTGCTCCCCAGTTCTGGGGGCAACAGAGATGCAGGAAGAAGATCCAGGCATTGATTCCCAGCCAGGATAATTTCTCCCTGGAATTCAGAAGCCTGTGGTCCATTCTTTGCCCTCCCCCAGCTCCCAGGAGGGGGACTGAACATCCTCCAGGAAGGAGACCAAAGACCTGGGCTCTGGCCAGGTGCATTGGCTCACCCCTGTAATCCCAGCACTTTGGAAGGCCGAGGCGGGTGTATCACAAGCTCAGGAGTTCGAGACCAGCCTGGCCAATATGGTGAAACCTCCGTCTCTACTAAAAATACAAAAATTAACCGGGCGTGGTAGTGGGCACCTGTAGTCCCAGCTACTTGGGATGCTGAGGGGGGAGAATCTCTTGAACCCGGGAGGTGGAGGTTGAAGTGAGCCAAGATTGCACTACTGCACTCCAGCCTGGGTGACAGAGGGAGGCTCTGTCTCAAAAAACAAACAAACAAAAAAACCCGGGCTCCATGAAGATAGCTCAGGGTCAGGATTCCAGGAATGTGTGCACAAAAACCTGGGTCTGCATGTGAAAGGAACCCCCCCAATCCTGTCTTTTCCTTTCCTTTCCTTTCTCTTTCCTTCCTTCCTTCCTTCCTTCCTTCCTTCCTTCCTTCCTTCCTTC
>NC_045447.1:11750508-11770996 GCF_002776525.5 Piliocolobus tephrosceles
TTCCTTCCTTCCTTCCTTCCTTCCTTCCTTCCTTCCTTCCTTCCTTCCTTCTCCTTCCTTCCTTCCTTTTTCTTTTTCTTTCTTTTTCTTTTTCTTGTTTTGAGATGGAGTCTTGCTCTGTCACCCAGGCTGGAGTGCAGTGGCTTGATCTCGGCTCATTGCAACCTCCGCTTCCTGGATTCAAGCAATTCTCCTACCTCAGCCTCTCGTGTAGCTGGGATTAGAGGTGTATGCCACAATGCCCGGTTAATTTTTTTTTTGTACTTTTAGTAGAGACAGGGTTTCACTATGTTGGCCAGGCTGGTCTTGAACTCTTGACCTCAATTGATCCACCCGCCTCGGCATCCTAAAGTGCTTGGATTACAGGCATGAGGCACCATGCCCAGCCCAGACCAAGTGTTTTTCCTGCTGCTCATCTCTCTGAAAAAGAGCTGGACCTAGCAAGAAACAGATGCCCTGCACAGGGACACATCTGCCTTGCAGGCACTGAAAGGGAAGGAAAGCTGGCAGTGGGGTGGGGGCAAGTCAACTGCATCTGTTTCTTCTGTGATGGGGCAGGGGGAAGGCACAGTCAGCTGCTCCTCCAGCATCCCACTGGCACAGCCTGAGACAAAGGCGTGGGTGCAGGCAGTTTACTTGGGATGTGATTCTAGGATGAAGGGTGACAGGGAAAGGAGAATGAGGGAAGGAAGGAGAAAAAGTCGGAGCAAGGATGCCTCACTGAGGTCGCCTCCAAGAATTATCTGCCAAGAGGATGGGCAGGGGGATGTCCTGGGGCACCCACTCCCTGCATTTCCAGGTCTCACTGGAATACAGGCTGAGCACACAGCCATGGTGTTGCAGCAAGGGAGAGACACATGGAGTTTGCTAGAGGTGACATTGTTAGCATGGAGGAGTCTGCACTTGTGTGGAACTGTCCACAGCAGCTGCAGCTGAAATCCAGGGCAAGTGGAGAGGATGGGACACAGGACCTTGGCGTCCCAGAAATATGCCTTGATGCTCCCTCCATCTCAGGGTCAGGAATTATTACTGTAGCCCTTCCCTCCTAGAGCGCAGGACTCTCTCCTGAGCCCCCAGTCTGCAGACACAATTGGTCCATTGATCGACATTTGACTCTCCAGATGCCTCACAGGTTCCTCAAACCGAGAGACCAAAACCAAACTCAGGACCTTCATGTCAAACCAGCCTCCCTTCTAATTGTCCATCCCAGCATCCACTCAGGTGCCTAAGCGGACAAGCTGAGACCCACCCTTGAATTCTCTGCTTCTCTCATGCTCCACCTCTAGTCACCAATTCCTATGAATTCCATTCACCTGCCTGTTTTTCTCTTCCTCCAGCCTGCCCATCCTTCCTTCCTTCTTTCCTTCCTTCCTTCCTTCCTTCCTTCCTTCCTTCCTTCCTTCCTTCCTTCCTTCCTTCCTTCCCTCCCTCCTTCCCTCCTTCCTTCCCTCCTTCACTCCTTCTCTCCCTCCCTTCTTCCTTTTGTCCTTCCCTATCAAATTAGCCCAGATTAAAAAGAACAAAGCTTGCCGGGCGCGGTGGCTCATGCCTGCACACCTGTAATCCTGGCATTTTGGGAGGCCGAGGTGGGAGTTCGAGACCAGCCTGGCTAACATGGTGAAACCCCATATCTACTAAAAATACAAAAATTAGTCAGGCATGCTGGTGGGCGCCTATAATTCCAGCTACTTGGGAGGCTGAGGCAGGAGAATCACTTGAACCTGGGAGGTGGAGGTTGCAGTGAGCCGAGATTGTGCCACTGCACTCCAGCCTGGGTGACAGGGTGAGACTCCATCTCAAAAAAAAAAAAAAAAAAAAAAAAAAGAACAAGACTCAAGACTGCCTGTACTGATGACAGCACACTCACATACTTTGGTGACAGGAGGGCACATGGATAACCTTTTGAAAGCCAACATAGCATAATACATCAGTAGTCACAAATGGTGTTACTTTTTAGCCTAGTTAATCCACTTCAAAGAATCTATCCTGAGAAAATAATCCTATACACAGAAAAGGCTTTCTGCACAAAGATATTCATGGCAGCAGTGTTTATCCTAGCAAAAACAAAATAAGGCAAAACAACTAACGACAATAGCAAAAAGTTGGCCGCAACCTAGACGTGAATGCTTCGGTAATGGTTAATTTCTCCGTGGTCCACCTTCTTCATGCTAGGCATCCTTCAGGGCTATTGTTCTCTGGGAATCTGCGCTGTGGTATCTTTGCTTCTCGTGCTACCTGCTTTCTGCTAAGGTAACCCTGGAAAGAGGGCGTGGGAGGTAATTAAGATTAGATTAGGTCATGAGGGTGGAGCGCTTATTACAGGATTAATGCCTTATAAAAACAGGAAGAGGCTGGGCGCGGTGGCTCACACCTGTCATCCCAGCACTTTGGGAGGCTGAGGCGAGTGGATCACCTGAGGTCAGGAATTGGAGACCAGCCTGGCCAACATGGTAAAATCCCACCTCTACTAAAAATACAAAAATTAGCTGGGCGTGGTGGTGCACGCCTCTAATCCCAGCTATTTGGGAGGCTGAGGCAGGAGAATGGCTTGAATTCAGGAGGCAAAGGTTGCAGTGAGCCAAGATGGCGCCACGGCACTCCAGCCTGGTTGACAGAGTGAGACTCCATCTCAAAAAACAAACAACAAACAAACAAAACAGGAGGAGATACTGGATGTCTCTCTCCTCTCTGCCCCGTGAGGGCACAGTGGGAAGACAGCTGTCTGCAAGAGGAATTGGACCCTCACCAGACACCTGATCTTGGACTTCCCAGCTCCATAACTGTAAGAAATAAATGTTGTGGCCGGGCACGGTGGCTCACGCCTGTAATCCCAGCACTTTGGGAGGCCGAGATGGGCAGATCACCAGGTCAGGAGATCGAGACCACCCTAGCTAACATGGTGAAACCCCGTCTCTACTAAAAATACAAAAATTAGCCGGGCGTGGTGGTGGGCACCTGTAGTCCCAGCTACATGGGAGGCTGAGGCAGGAGAATGGCATGAACCCGGGAGGCGGAGCTTGCAGTGAGTGGAGATCATGCCACTGCACTCCAGCCTGGGTGACAGAGCAAGACTCTGTCTCAAAAAAAAAGAAAAAAAGAAAGAAAGCAAGAAAGAAATGTTGTTTAAGTCCTCCAGTCTATGGTAATTTGTTATAGCAGCCTGAGCTGAGACACTTCCAAGGCTCCCCCCTTCTATACCAAATCTTACCCCTTAGTTCTAATGGAATAAGATTTGGCATAGAAGGGCGGAGCTTGATGCATTCTAATTGCTTAATTAATTTCTTTCATCCGAGAGAATTTAAATTAAAATTAAATTTTCTCCTTAAAGGAAGAATAGTGAAAAAAAGGGTTAGAGATGCCATGCTAAACTAGGGTGACACAGCGGCTACCGAGTCAGACATGGTCCCTCACTCTGCAGAGCCCACATGGTGGCAGGGAAGGCAAACATTACATTATTACATGATGACTAAGTGAAAGTAGCCAGACTCAAAAGGTCATATACTGTAGAGTTCACTTATGTGGTATCCTGTAAAAGGCAAAATTATAATTACAGAAGTCAGAACTGTGGTTCCAGGAGCTGAGCTCTGAGGGGTGAGCAGAGATTGCTATTGTCACGTAGCGAATGTTGGCAGAGGGCAAGAGTGCCTACCAAGAGGCTGTCGAAATAGTCCAGGTAAAATAGGACAATTCCTTAAACTAGGGTAACAGTAGTGGAGATGGACAAATGTGGACAGATTCTAGAAATTTTTGGGAACTAAAAATCAACTGGACTTGGTGGCCAGTTGGACACATGAGATGGGGAGAGCCAGGGGGCCGGGGGCCTCTGGCTTCTGGTTTGGCCAACCGGTTGTATGGTGGCATCTTCTGAAATAGAGAACCCCTGGAGAAGGGTCAGGTTAGTCGGGGAAGACCCTGTGTTCGTTTTCTCCAAGTGGAGTTTGAAAGTATCTAGGAAGAGAACAAGTGTGGTTAAGGAGGCACCATCATGCTTCTCTCCGTCCAGAGGAAAGTTCCTGAACCCCAGACCATATCTAATGGGATCAGGGATGAACCAGCTGGGCTGGGGAGAGCCAGATCAACAACCTGAGGTTTGAAATGAAACACAGATGGGAGGAGAGGAGATGGACATAGGGACCACGGGACAGAGACTCGTTCCCTGAAGGACACACGCTCGTGTTGCTCACACCTCAGCATGGCCCCGGTTCCCGCCCACTCTGGAGTCTGGCTGTCCAGTTTTTCCTTGGATTCTGTGAGATAATCTAACATTCTCCCAAAAGCCCACGTTTTTGATTAAACTAACCTGAATGAGTTTCTACTCTTTGCAGCTTCTAAGACCACCACAGAGACATGGCTGTTTGATTTCTGTGCCCTTTTTGAAAACTCTCTTGGTCTATTTGCCAGATTGTCCACCAGCATTTTAATTAGTTTTATAGTATTTAATTTTGTAAGGCAAGCCCCCCTTTATGCTCCTTTTACTTCCCGAATTTCTTGACTATTCTGTGCAATCATTGCACCAGATAAACTATAGAATCAGTCTCTCAAGATAAAAAAATTCATGTGGAGATTTTCACTGAAATCACATCAAATTTATAGATTATTTGAGGGAGGATTGACACTTTTACAATACAGTTCAAGAACAAGATCAGTTTCTCCACTGATTCAAATCTTTTTTAATGCCTTTCATTCAACTCCCGAGTATATCTTTGCACATTATTTTGCTAAGCGTGTTCTTTTTTTGTTCCCCTGATGCATTCGAACGTGTTATTGCCGGCGTAGAGAACAGGCATTGATCTTGATATATTTATCACCTTGTGTCAGCTTCTACAGTCAATGCTGTGATTAGTTCTTATAGGTTTTCAGTTTCTTTCGACTTCTCAGGGTGAGCAAACACATTATCTATAAATAACGAGAATTTTGTTTCTGCCATGCCATGGGTTATCTTCTTCACGTGGCTGGCACCTCTAGAATAAATACAAGTGACAGTTGTGATAGCAGACACCTTTGAAATGTTGCTGCCTTGAATAGAAAGACCCTAATGTGATATTTCCAAAACTGTCATCTGAAGAACACAGATCAGAGAATGCTAATAGTTGTATTGAGGACGAAAAGTGTTCTGGGTCCAAATAACTTTAGAATATACCGGGTTAGACAAAGACAAATTCGTTTCTTTACTTTAATAGTAATCAGAAAATTTGACATTGACTTGCCTTGCGGATGTGGAAGAAGGAGATATACTAAGTAGCATGTCTTGAACTAATTTTGACCACTGACATTTACATGCTGTGCCCTTCTTGTTCAACATCTCCTGTTAAGTAGTATTCTACAGGGCAGTACTGGGACTGCTGTACTAAGAATTCACCACGAAGTATGATGTTTGCTGTGATTTCTGGAAAAAGAGTTGTTGGGTGAATAGACAAGTACTTTCTATAGTGGTAAGACTATTTTCTTCAATTCCTGGTTTATTGAGAGTTTTTTTAAAATTAGAAATAGAAGTTAATTTGATTAAATGGTTGTTAAATGTCTATGGAAATGGTCAACAATTTTCCTCTTCTACTGAGTGACTGATTTTTTTTGGAGACAGACTCTTGCTCTGTCGCCCATGCTGGAGTGCAGTGGTACGTTGTCTGCTCACTGCAACCTCTGCCTCCCAGGTTCAAGCTATTCTCCTGCGTCAGCCTCCTGAGTGGCTGGGATTACAGGTGCATGCCACCATGCCCAGATTTTTTTTTGTATTTTCGTAGAGATGGGGTTTCACCATGTTGCCCAGGCTGGTCTTGAACTCCTGACCTCAAGCCACCCACCTGCCTTGGCCTCCCAAAGTGCTGGGATCATAGGCATGAGGCACCGTACCCAGCCAATTTTCCTTTTAAATTAGTATAGTGAAACTCTACCATAATGCATTCTATGTGGTTCAAAATATCCCACAGGATCAGAGTATCACATGTGGTGGAGTAAGCCCCAGCAGTCAGCAGGCCCCACGCTCCCAGGGTCTGTCTGGTTGTGGCAGCTCATGTGCCCCTGCTTCAGCGGCAGATTGCTGTCTCCTAGTGGTTGTTTGCAGCTATGACTTAAATATCCATGGGGAAGATTCTGAGCTGGGCTGGCTAAGACTTCTAGGATAGGAGCGGCAATTCCACAATCTCCTAGGTTATTTGGTACTAATTTTGTCAAACCAGTATACGGAGATTGGCTTGGCAGAATCCCAGGAACACAGGGACTCACCTTCTGGTCCCTGCTCCCTGAATCTGAGTTTCCGGCCCTGTCTTGCCTTCTTCTCCATATCCCTCCACTCTCCCCACTCAGAAATGGAGAAATTTAGTTGATTCCGGTTTGAGAACTTGGACTGTGGGTGAAGAACTCAAGCCAACTTCCAATTGCATCATCAAGGGGCTTAGTAATTATTTATTTATTTATTTATTATTATTATTATTTTGTTTTTCATTTTTTTCTGAGACGGAGTCTCGCTCTGTTCTGTTGCCCAGGCTGGAGTGCAGTGGCACAATCTCGGCTCACTGCAACCTCTGCCTCCCAGGTTCAAGTGAGTCTCCTGCCTTAGTCTCCCGAGTAGCTGGGTTTACAGGTGTGAACTACCACACACTGCTCATTATTTACTTATTTATTTATTTATTTATTTATTTTGTAGAGACAGGGGTTTGCCCTGTTGGCTAGGCTGGTCTCAAACTCTTGACGTCAAGTGATCTGCCTGCCTCAGGCTCCCAAAATTCTGGGATTACAGGTGTGAGCCACCACGCCTGGCCTTGAAATTATTTTTTAAATGAATACTTAGTTGAATGCTATGTACCAAATACTTAACTAAATTCTTCAAATGAATAATTTAAATTGACTCCTCCCATCCCTCTAAATTAGGTATTATTATTTCCATTGTATAAACTGGAAAACAACCAGAGCGGTTACATCACTTACCCAGGTTACCCAGCTAGTTCCTAGTGAGTAGTGAAGTCAGATTCAAAACCTGGCAGTTTACGTCCAAAATCCATGCTCTGGAGTGAAACCAACTTTAGCCTTTGCTTCCAGGAATCAATTTGATAATAGTGTGCTACCTTTTTTACTCGATTCTGTTTGCTCACATGTTTTTTAGAATTTTTGCATGTAGGTGACATTTTTCAGCAAAGTTTTCTTTTTTTGTGCTTTGTTTTGTTTTGGTGTCAGGATTATCCAAGATTCATAAAACAAATTGAAAATTTTCCATATATTTTAATACTTTTTAGTACTTCGAAAACTTTTTAAGGAATTTAGGCAATATCTGTTTGTCAAATGTTTGCTACTTCATCTGTAAAACCATCTGGCCTGGGGCCTTTAACAATTACCTTAAACTTGTTACATTATTAATCATTTCTGGTTTCTCACTATTGAGTCAATTTGAGTCATTTATATTTTGCTGAAGTAATTATTCTGTCTACCTAGAGAAGTTCAGATTTATTAGAATAATAAAACATAGTTTTAGCTTATGATTTTAAAAACTCTCTGTATCTTTTTCTCTCTTTTAAAGATCTAATCTTAGGGTTGGGTGCTATGGCTCATGTCTGTAATCCCAGTGCTTTGGGAGGCTGAGGCAGGAGGATCGCTTGAGGCCAAAAGTTTGAGACCATCTTGGGCAGCAGAGTGAGACTCCGTCTCTATAAAAGGAAAGAAAAAAGAAAAGAAAAGAAAACAAAAGAAAAGAAAAGAAAACAAAAGAAGAACAGGGAAAAAAGATCTCATCTTCCTTGTGATGTATTTTTGTGTTTTATTTCTTTTCATTTCTTCATCAGAATTATAAAAAACGTAATAGTAGTAGAAGTAGAGAAATATCATAGCAAATATTTATAAAGTGTTTTTACTCTGTGCCAAGCACTGTTCTAAGCTATACTAACTCAATCTTCATAACAACTTTATGAGTTAGGGGCTACTATTATCTAATTTTACAAATGAAGGAATTGAATCACAAAATTAGTAAGTGACTTGTCTAAGGGCACACAGCTGATAAATGTGGAGCTGGGATTTAAACCTAGGGAGTTTCTACTTTTATGTTTCTACTTTTATATTAATTTATGCTTTCTATTTTTTAATTCTTCTTCTTCTAATGTTTTGAGACAAATGCTTGGTTTCTTTATTTGTAATCTTTCTTCTTTGTTAATAAAATTATTTAAGGTCATAAAGTAAGTATGAGTAAAAATAACCCATGGGCTCTGATATTATTGATCTTTAGAAAGAACCAGCTTTGGCTGGGTGTGGTGGCTCACGCCTGTAATCCCAGCACTTTGGGAGGCCAAGGCGGGCGGATCACGAGGTCAGGAGATTGAGACCATCCTGGCTAACACGGTGAAACCCTGTCTCTACTAAAAATACAAAAAACTAGCTGGGCTACTAAAAATACAAAAAAATTAGCTGGGCGTGGTGGCGGGTGCCTGCAGTCCCAGCTACTTGAGAGACTGAGGCAAGAAAATGGTGTGAACCCGGGAGGCAGAGCTCGCGGTGAGCGGAGATGGTGCCACTGTACTCCAGCCTGGGTGACAGAGCGAGATGCTGTCTAAAAAAAAAAAAAAAAAAGAGAGAGAGAGAACGAACCAGCTTTTAATTTTAATCAATTAATTAATTTGAGATGGAGTCTCACTCTGTCGCCCAGGCTGGAGTGGAGTGGTGTGATCTCTGCTCACTGCAACCTCTGCCTCTCAGGTTCAAGCAATTCTCTGCCTCAGCCTCCTGAGTAGCTGGGATTACAGGCACCTGCCACCATGCCTGGCTGATTTTTTTGTATTTTTAGTAGGGACGGGGTTTCACCATCTTGGCCTGGCTGGTCTTGAACTCCTGACCTCGTGATCCACCCACCTTGGCCTCCCAAAGTCTTGGGATTACAGGCTTGAGCCACTGCGCCCAGCCCAGCTTTTTATTTTATTGATTATCTCTATTGCTTTTCTGTTCTTGATTTCATTGATTTATGCTCATAATAATTTTCTTCCTTTTTTGTTTTGAGTTTAATTTGGTCTTTTTCTACTATCTCAAGATGGAAGCTTATATATTTCATTTGATACCTTTCTCTCTTTTTTTGAGACAGGGTCTCTCTCTGTCACCTAGGTTGGAGGGCAGTGGCCTGATCACAGCTCACTACAGCCTCGACTTCCCTGGGCACAGGCTCCTGCCCCAGCCTCCCAAGTAGCTGGGATCACAGGTGTGTGCTACCATGCCCAGCTAATTTTTGTATTTTTTTGTACAGGTGGACTTTTGCTATGTTGCCCAGGTTGGTCTCAAACTCTTGGGCTCAAGCAATTTGTCCACCTTTGCCTTTCAAAGTACTAAGATTACAGGCATGAGCCATGGTACCTAGTCTACTACCTTTCTTTAGTTTTCTAACATGAGCACTTAATGCTATGAATTTCCCTCTAGGCAATGTTTTAGCTGCATCTCACAACTTTTTGTATTGTAATAAAACACATATACATCAGAAGAGAAGGGAAGAATTTTTTAAAAACACACACACAGCTTAAGATCTATAGTATTGGCCGGGCGCGGTGGCTCAAGCCTGTAATCCCAGCACTTTGGGAGGCCGAGACGGGCGGATCACGAGGTCAGGAGATCAAGACCATCCTGGCCAACACGGTGAAACACCGTCTCTACTAAAAATACAAAAAACTAGCGGGGCGAGGTGGCAGGCGCCTGTAGTCCCATCTACTCGGGAGGCTGAGGCAGGAGAATGGCGTAAACCCGGGAGGCGGAGCTGCGGAGCTTGCAGTGAGCTGAGATCCGGCCACTGCACTCCAGCCTGGGCGACAGAGCGAGACTCCGTCTCAAAAAAAAAAAAAAAAGATCTATAGTATTAACAAATTTTTATATATACATAAAACAGTACAGTATTGCTAACCATTGTTGGATAACATATCTGGAACTTTTTCATCTTGCATGACTGAAACTCTATACCCATTGCACAGCAACTCCCTATTTCGCCTTTCCCGCAGTCCCTGGCAACCACAATTTTCCCACAAAATTTTGTATGTAGTATTTTTATTTTCACTAAATTCAAAATATTTTCTTTTTTTGAGATGGAGTCTTGCTCTGTCCCCCAGGTTGGAGTGCAGTGGTGCAATCTCAATCTTGGCTCACTGCAACCTCTACCTCCTGGGTTCAAGTGATTCTCCTGCCTCAGCCTCCCAAATAGCTGGGATTACATGGGCATGCCACCATACCCGCTAATTTTTGTATTTTCAGTAGAGACAGGGTTTTGCCATGTTGGCCAGGCTGGTCTCAAACTCCTGACCTCAAGTAATCCTCCTGGCATATGGCCTCCCAAAGTGCTGGGATTACAGGTGTGAGCCTGGCCCAAAACATTTTCTAAATTTGAGCCTGGCCCAAAACATTTTCTAAATTTCCCTTGAGACTTTCTTTTTGAGCCAGGGGTTACTTAGAAGTATGTTATTTAATTTCAAAATACTTGAGGATTTTAAAAGATAGCTTCCTGTTATTGGTTTTTGGTGCAATTATTTTATGGTCAGAGGACATTGTATTCTCTCTATTCTTTTACAAGTGTTAAGGTTTGTTTTATAGCCCAGAATGCAGTTTATCTTGATGAATGTTTTACGCACACTTGAAAGAATGTATATGCTGCTCTTGTTGAATGGAGTGTTCTTTAAATATCAGTTAGGGCGCATTGGTTGAGACTGAGGTTCAGATCCTCCATATCCCTGCTAATTTTTGTTTATTTTTCTATGGGAGTGTTTAACTCACCAATTGTTAATAGTGGATTTCTCTATTTCTCATTTTCGTTCTGTCAGTTTTTGCTTCGTGCTTCTTGGAGCTCTGTTGTTACATGCATAAATCTTTAGGATTTTTATATCTTCTTGGTGAATTAACCTTTTTTTTTTTTTTTTTGAGATAGTCTTGCTCTGTCACCGAGGCTGGAGTGCAATGGTACCACCTCGGCTCACTGCAACCTCCCGCCTCATGGGTTCAAGAGATTCTCCTGCCTCAGCCTCCCGAGTAGCTGGGATTACAGGCACCCGCCACCACACCTGGCTAATTTTTTCATTTTAAGTAGAGACAAGGTTTCACCATGTTGGCCAGGCTGGGCTCAAGAGATCCACCCACTTCAGCCTCCCAAAGTGTTGGAATTACAGGCATGAACTACACACCTAGCCTTAACCTTTTTATTATTATGTAATATCTCTCTTTGTCGCCGGTAACATTGCTTGTTTTGAAGTCTACTTTGTCTGATATTAATATAGCCACTCCAGCTGTCTTTTGATCGGTATTTACATGGCTTAACCTTTCCTATCGTTTTACTTTTAATCTATCTATGTAATTATATTAAGGTGGGTTTGATGTAGAAAGCATGTAGTTGGGTCTTGTGTAAATGTGTGTATGTGTGTGTTCAATCCAATCTGATAATGTGTCTTTTTTTTTTTTTTTTAGACAGTCTTGTTCTATCACCCAGGCTGGAGTGCAGTGGCACGATCTCAGCTCACAGCAACCTCCACCTCATGGATTCAAGTGATTCTTGTGCCTCAGCCTCCCAAGTAGATGGGATTACAGGCACACATGACTATGCTTGACTAATTTTTGTATTTTTAGTAGAGATTCAGTTTCGCCATATTGGCCAAGCTGGACTTGAACTCCTGGCCTCAAGCGATCTACCCACTTTGGTCTCTCAAAGTGCTGGGATTGCAGGCATGAGCCACTGTGCCCAGCCAGTGTTGTCTTTTAATTGGTGTGTTTAGATCAGTCTTCTGGCTTTTGCAATAGCACAGGTGGCTAAAACTCTAGGAGAATCTATTGTATAGCTCCACATGGCTTTGGCCACCCTCAGGGTAATGCAAAGAGAGAAAAGAAAGAGAAAAAGCAAGGGGGATTCCCCCCTCACACACCCTATTCCTGGTTCATGTGGCAGGAAAGATGGGTTTTCTTTGGGGGTTTTGGGTGTCTGTGCCACCACCCCTGCCACCATAGTGTAGCTTTCCGACTGGTTCACCCTTAGGACAGGTCGAAAGAGAGAAAAGAGAAAAAAAGATACTATATACTCCGTAACTCACAAGAGGCTGCTTTTCCAATTCCCCGTTCAGGAAGATGGGTTTCTCCTGGAGGTTTTGTTGCCTGCGCCTGCTACACAGTTCCAGATTTGGGCCACCCTCGGGTCAAAGCTGGGTGATAAAAGAGGAACACAACCCTGGAAACTCACCCCATTAGGGTCTTTCTTCAAGTTTTTGCCCCTCTTGCCAATCTACTTGTTATTTCCTGAATCCTCAGGCAGTGCTTTTTGTATTTTGTCCAGATCTTTTAGTTGGCAGTCAGTGGGACAGACAGGCTGTGGTGGCGCACACTGCCTTGGCCAGCATCAGAACTCTGGTGTAGAATTCACAAATTGAATTGGTGTGTGACATAGTTACATATGCTTAAGCTATTACTGCGTGCTTCTAAGTTGTTATTTATTTATTTATTTATTTATTTATTTTTGAGACGGAGTCTCGCTCCGTTGCACAGGCTGGAGTGCAGTGGCACAATCTCAGCTCACTGCAACCTGTGCCTCCTGGGTTCAAGCAATTCTCCTGCCTCAGCCTCCCAGTAGCTGGGACTACAGGCGCCTGCCACCAGGCCCAGCTAATTTTTTGTATTTTTAGTAGAGATAGGATTTCACCATGTTGGTCAGGCTGGTCTCAAACTCCTGACCTCAGGTGATCTGCCCGCATCGGCCTCCCAGAGTGCTGGGATTGCAGGCATGAGCCACTGTGCCTGGCCCTAAATTGTTTTTAAAATAGCATGCCAATTTACATTACACTAAAACTCTAAAAAATCTTCTCTTGATTTCCTTACCAACAACTGATATCCAACTTTCTATTTTTTCCCCAATCTATTGGGTGAAGAGAAATAGCATCTTGTTGATTTGATTTCATGTTCTATGTTTGCTAGTGACGTTGGAGCATCTTTTTATATATTTTCAGCCATTTATATATCCTCATTTGTAAAAAAAAAAAAAAAAGTCCCTTTCAATCCTTTGCCCATTTTTCTCTTTGGTCATTTGTCTTTTTATTATTGATTTGTTGAAATTGCCTGTGTAGTTTCTACTGTTTGGAATTTATCAGGGTTTACTTTGAGACTCATTACTTAATCAATTTGCTTATATGTTCTGTGAGCATTGGAAAAAAAGCAATTCCCTGTTCAAATTCTACCTAGATATATTAAAACAATCTTGTTAATTTTGTTATTTAGATTGTCTTTATGATTTAAAAAATAGCTGACCTGTTAAATTTTGAGTCAGGTGTTTTAAAATCTCCTACTCTGCATGCTTTTGTAAAATTCTCCTAGTTTTGCAATTTTTGCTTTTTGTTTGAGATGGAGTTTTGCTCTTGTTGCCCAGGCTGGAGTGCAATGGCACGATCTCAGCCCACCGCAACCTCCGCTTCCTGGGTTCAAGTGATTCTCCTGCCTCAGCCTCCCCAGTAGCTGGGATTACAGGCATGAGCCACCACGCCTGGCTAATTTTGTATTTTTAGTAGAGACTGGGTTTCTCCATGTTGGTCAGGCTGGTCTCAAACTCCCGACCTCAGATGATCCGGCCGCCTCAGCCTCCCTAAGTGCTGGGATTACAGGCGTGAGCCACCAACCCGACCTCAATTTTTGCTTTTTGCTTTATATATTCTTTTCAGTATTTCTGCCCATGTATCTGTCTGATTCAGATTCATGGTTAATCAGCCACTCAGTGATTGAGCAGAAAGTCTGGGTCCTGCGAGGTGGCTCATGCCTGTAATCCCAATGCTTTGGGAGGAGGAGGCAGGAGGATCACTTAGCCCTAGGAGTTCGAGACCCTGTCTCTACAAAAAAAAAAAAAAAAAAAAAACAGAAAAAAAAAAAATAGGAGTAGTGGCTTGCATTTGTAGTCCCAGCTACTCAGGAAGCTGAGGAAGGAGGATACTTGAGCCCAGGAGGTTGAGGCTGCAGTGAGCCGTGTTCATGCCACTGCACTTCAGCCTGGGAATCAGAGTTAGACCCTGTCTCAAAAACAAAAAACAAAAGCACGAACTCTGGTGTTAGGGTACATGGGTTCAAATCTTGGTTCTCCCCCTTACAAAATATGTAGGGATAGTGTAATTACTTAATCTTTCCAAGCTTTAGTTTCCTCATCTGTTAAATGGGGCAAAAAAGATAGCATTTACCTCACATAATTGTTATGAGATTAAATGAAATTATGTAAGTGTTCAACAAATGGCGATATTTTCTTGATGATTGGATATTTCATCAATACAAGTATTAAAAAAATCCCAGCCAGGCATGGTGGCTCATGGCTGTAATCCCAGACTTTGGGAGAATGAGGCGGGTGGATCACCTGAGGTCAGGAGTTCGAGACCAGCCTGGCCAACATGGTGAAACCCCGTCTCTACTAAGATATAAAAATTAGCCAGATGTGTTGGTGTGCACCTGTAATCCCAGTTACTCAGGAGGCTGAGGCAGGATAATTGCTTAAACCCAGGAGGCAGAGGTTGCAGTGGACCGAGTTCGTGCCACTGCACTCCTGCCTGGGTGACAGAGCGAGACTCCGTCTCAAAAAAAAAAAAACCCTCAGTTCCATTTAATGCTTTCCTTCCCTTGAATTACACTTTTCAAAATATGAACACTGCCACACACTCTTTCTTCTATTTGGATTTCCCTGGAATATATTTATTTTAGATTTTTCATAATTATTTAACTTTGGAAGGAATCCCTTGTAAAGCATAATTGAGGTAGGCAGTCTCCAAAAGATGGCCACCATAAATCCTTCCTGTGCCTATCTCGTGCCTGATGGATCTGCCCGTTAGGAGGTGGGGTCTGTTTCTCCTCTCCTCCAATACGGGTGGCCTTGTGTCTTGCCTTGACCAATAGCAAACAGAGGAAGTGGTATGACGTCAGTTCGAGACCTGGCCTTCAAGCAGTCAGGTGACTTCAGGTTGTGTTGGGGAAACCAGCTGCCATACTTTAAGGAAGCTCAGGCTGGAATATTAAACTGTGAGGCAGGCTAGACAGGGAGGCCACAGTGCAGGAGCACAGAGGCACCGAGTGAGTAAAACCTTGGACTGCTCAGCCCAGCCACCCGCAGGATGGAGCTTAATGAGTGAGCCCAGCCCATGCCCTGTGCAACAAAAGATGCCCGCCAACAGAATCATGAGAAATAACAGTTCATTGTTGTTTTAAGTTTGGGGGTGGTTTGTTACTCATCGGGAAATAACTGGAAGTAGTTTTTCTGTTTTATTTAATCTGAGAATCTTTGTTTTTTAATAGGAGAATTTAACATTAAAACTTTTTTCGGTTAATAATTGATCTTTTGGGGTTTTCCTTCCGGATGCAACAGTATGATCTTGTTTTTGACACCTTGGGTTATGTTTCTGTTTCTTTCACTATAGTGTGATTTCCATTTTTTTTCCTTATTAGTTTGTACTGTAGTGCCTTGCTCTTTCTTCTTTTTCTGTCCCCCTTTTTGGGTAACTATATATGCTTTTCTACTAGTTTTTTTGATATAAAAATTTAACATTTAAAATTACGGTTCTATCAATGTCAAAAGTTAAGTGGTGCCTATAACCTCTCTCTTGCTCTTCAAATAAGAGTTGTCCTTTACAGGCCGGGCATGTTGGCTCGCACCTGTAATCCCAGCTCTTTGAGAGGCTGAGGCAGGTGGATCACCTGAGGTCAGGAGTTCGAGACCAGCCCGGCCAACATGGTCATACTCCGTCTCTACCGAAAATACAAAAATTAACCGGGCGCGTTGGCATGTGCCTGTGATCCCAGCTACTTTGGAGGCTGAGGCAGGAGAATTGCTTAAACTTGGCTGGCGCAGGTTGCAGTGAGTCGAGATTTCACCACTGCACTCCAGCCTGGGCAACAGAGTGAGAATCTGGCTCAAAAAAAAAAAAAAAAAGAGTTGTCCTTTACAATGTCTTAATGCCTCTTTCCTTATCATCCACACTTCAAAAGCATTATTAAATTAACAATAAGATAAATTACACATTATTATTAATTGTTTATGCCTCTTATATTTCAATAATCCTTTTTGAAAGATTGCATAAAATTCCACAACCACATTGTCAGCCATTAGAATGAACTATCGGCTTAACAGTTTTGATTTCTTACTCATGTTTCTTGTAGACCAAATTTTTAAAAATACCTTATTTTGACTAGATACTTCTTGAAGTAACTTTTTCAGAAAGGATATATTGGTAGTACAGGTCTGAACTGCTTTTGTCTTTTATGAATATTATTCTGACTGGGTATAGAATTCTAGCATCAAATAAAAAAATAAAAAGAATTCTAGCATCAAAATCCTTTTAATTCCAGAACTCTGTAAAAGATGCCTTCTCTCTCACACTTAGTATGGTAAATTTGATATCTGCTGCCAATTTTTTATTCCTTTCCTTGTCAATAGCCTGTTTTGTGTATCTGTTTTGTCTATCACCCACTAAAGAGGGTGAACTACACGCAGCATTACTAAACAGCAGCCCTTAGAAAACTCGTATCTTGTGCCCCTCTCAAGAGGGCTTGGTGGTGGCATTCAGCCATGGGTCCCTAGAGGTCAGGGAGGTGATTCAAAATATTTAACAAGCAGTAGGGCACCAGCAAGGAAGCTGAACAGCAGGGCAGTGCAGTGCCGCCAGAATGCTGCACAAGCGTGGCATCTCAACCCTGGCTGGCAGCCTCCTTTGAGCTGCTGTCCCCTGGCACGGTCCCCTTTGTCTGGCTGCCTTCTCTGTAGTTCTTCTCTTTCCTGAGACCCCTCTGTATTTACAGAAACCTGGTTTCTAATGTGCAGGTTTCTATGATTAAAATGCAGCAGCCACTGTTTTGCTGCTGTGACTCCTCTCTCTTTCCCATTAAAAAATCATTTCAGTTACAGAAGAAATACGTTAACAGACATACAAAAAATGAAAAGCGATTCCTTGAGCTCACTCCAAGGTAAGCACTGTTTAGTAGTTTAGTATGTCCTTTAAGAACTTTGGACGGGATGCAGTAGCACACAACTCTAATCCCAGCACTTTGGGAGGCCAAGGCAGGTGGATCCTTGAGCTCAGGAATTTGAGACCAACTTGGCAACGTGGCAAAATCCCATCTCTACAAAAATTCAAAAATGAGCTGGGTGTGGTGGTGCACCTCAGCCTCAGGAGGCTAAGGTGGGAGGATTGCTTGAACCCAGGAAGTGGAGATTGCAGTGAGCTGAGATCAGACTTTGTCTCAAAAAAAAAAAAAAAAAAAAAAAAACTTTGTCGATGCACACAACACTCACTTTTTTTCTTTTCCAAAATCGGAATCATACTAATTCTCAAGTTCTATAAATGTGTTGTTAACTGAGTCATATTGTGGGCATTTTGCTAAGTGCACATTCATATCTACCTCAGTATCCCCCCCCGCCCCCGTTTTTTTTTTTTTTTTTTTTGAGATGGAGTCTTGCTCTGTCGCCCAGGCTGGAGTGCAGTGGCTGGATCTCAGCTCACTGCAAGCTCCGCCTCCCGGGTTCATGCTATTCTCCTGCCTCAGCCTCCGGAGTAGCTGGGACTACAGGCGCCGCCACCTCGCCCGGCTAGTTTTTTTTTTTTGTATTTTTTAGTAGAGACGGGGTTTCATCGTGTTAGCCAGGATGGTCTCGATCTCCTGACCTCGTGATCCGCCCGTCTCGGCCTCCTAAAGTGCTGGGATTACAGGCATGAGCCACCGCGCCCGGCCTTTTTTTTCTTAAGGAGTGGGATCTTGCTCTGTTGCCTAGGCTAGCATGCAGTGACACAATTATAGCTCACTGCAGCCTCAAACTCCTGGGCTCAAGTGATCCTCCTGCCTCAATTCCCCAAGTAACTGGGATTACAGGGTACCTGACTAATTAAAAAAAATTTTTTTTTTGTAGAGATGGTGTCTCACTTTGTTACCCAGGCTGGTCTCCAACTCTTGGCTTCAACCAATCTTCCCACCTTGGCCTCCCAAAGTGCTGAGATTACAGGGGTGAGCCACCATGCTTGGCCCTGGACTAACCACACTTTAAGTGTTCAGTAGCCATATGTGGCCTGTGGCCACTATACTAGGTGACACAGACATCAACCGTAACTTATTTACCTGTGGGCCTACTGACGGAAATAAAGGTTGCTTCCAATTTTTGCTATTCTAAGCAATGCCAGAGTAAACATTCTTATGCTTATCGCGTTATACATGCATGCGATTATTTCTTTAAGATAGATTTATAGAGCTGAAGCTTCTAGGTCAGAGAGCGCCTGCATTTTATAGTGTCATAGATATAGCCAAATTACTCTCTCATAAGGCGAAACCAATTTATGCTTTCACCAGCAGTACATAAGAATGATGGTTTCCCCACACTCCTGCCAAATTGGAGGGCATTTCTTTTAAACACTTGGTTATCTGTACACTGGTGCAATGTGTTGCATCACAGAGGGGAAGACTCATTTTCAAAGCTGCATTTTCCCCAACTGGTTACCATTATTGGTCAGATAGAGAATGTGTTGGGCTGTGTAGATGACAGAAAACCCAACACACGTTGGCTCAAACAAATAACTTATCTTCTCATGTAAAAATATGGAGAAAGGTGGCTGCTTACGGTGGTTGATCCTCTCCTTATCCCTTCAAAGCTCTTTCTCTCTTTCGGCCAGGGGTGGTGGCTCATGCCTGTGATCCCAGCACTTTGGGAGGCCGAGGCGGGTGGATCACCTGAGATCAGGAGCTTGAGACCAGCCTGGCCAACATGGGGAATCCCCGTCTCTACTAGAAATACAAAAATTAGCCAGGTGTGGTGGCGGGCGCCTGTAATCCCAGCTCCTCAGGAGGCTGAGGCAGGAGAATGGCTTGAACCCAGGAGGCAGAGGTTGCAGTGAGCCAAGATCAAAAACAAAACAAAACAAAACAAAAAACCAAAAAAACCTTTTCTCTCTTTCTAACTCAGTGTTCTTAGCAGGTGGGCCTCTCTCTCCTCATGACTGTCAACTTGCACTCACTTTTTTGGGGGTCACAAGGTAGCTGTCACCACTCCAGGCAGCATGTCTCTGTTCCTGGCAGGGTGGAGGAAAGGCAGATGACACCAGCTGCTTCTTACCGGAAGCCACCTGGAATACTTACATTTCATTGTCAAAACTGGATCTCATGGCTATCCCCATTGCAAAAGAGCCTGCGAAAAAGAATAACAGCTTTTTGGCCTATAGTGGATAGTGGCAAGGGTAAGTGAGATTGGCAATGGCTGATTGATTGGACAAAAACAGTGTGCTATACCGTCTACCCCAATTGTAGGTCTGAGGCCTTCACGTAAAGAATCCCATGGTTGAATTTAGGGCCACAGTCCTTGTTCTGGTCATAGCCCCTGGCTGCACTCATCAGCCTGACACCACCATGCCTGCCTTCTCATTGTAGTCTGCTTCAAAACACAAATTTCAGGGATCCTTCTGGGTCCTGCTTGTGGCCGGAGAAGAGGAGCTCCTAGGAAGAGTGCTTAGGCAAGGTGCAGTGGCTCACACCTGCAATCCCAGCATTTTGCGGGGCCGAGGCAGGTGGATTGCTTGAGCTCAGGAGTTTGAGACCAGCCTAAGGGCAACATAAGGAGACCCTGTCTCTACAAAAAATAAATTAAAACAAGAAAGAAGAAGAAGAAAAATTAGCTGGGTGTGGTGGCACACACCTGTAGTCCCAGCTGCTCAGGAGGCTGAGGTGGGAGGATCAACTGAGCACTGGAGGACAAGGCTGCAGTGAGCCAAGATTGTGCCACTGAACTCCAGCCTGGGCAACAGAGCGAGATTCTATCTCAAAAAAGAGAAAAAGGGCCTGGTGCAGTGGCTCAAGCCTGTAATCCCAGCACTTTGGGAGGCCGAGGTGGGCAGATCATGAAGTCAAGAGACGGAGACCATCCTGGCCAACATGGTGAAACCCATCTCTACTAAAAATACAAAAATTAGTCTGGGCATGATGGCTCACACTTGTAATCCCAGTACTTCGGAAGGCCAAGGTGGGAGGATCACCTGAGGTTGGGAGTTCGAGACCACCCTGACCAATGTGGAGAAACCCCGTCTCTACTAAAAATACAAGAAATTAACTGGGCATGTTGGTGTATACCTGTAATCCCAGCTACTCAGGAAGCTGAGGCAGGAGAATCGCTTGAACCCGGGAGGCAGAGGTTGTGGTGAGCTGAGATCACACCATTGTACTCCAGCCTGGGCAATGAGAGTGAAACTCTATCTTAAAAAAAAAAAAAAGGCCGGGCGCGATGGCTCAAGCCTGTAATCCCAGCACTTTGGGAGACTGAGGCGGGCGGATCACGAGTCAGGAGATGGAGACCATCCTGGCTAACATGGTGAAACTCCGTCTCTACTAAAAATACAAAAAATTAGCCGGACGTGGTAGTGGGTGCCTGTAGTCCCAGCTACTCGGGAGGCTGAGGCAGGAGAATGGCGGGAACCCGGGAGGCGGAGTTTGCAGTGAGTGGAGATCGCGCCACTGCACTCCAGCCTGGGCAACAGAGAGACTGTGTCTCAAAAAAAAAAAAAAAAAAAAAAAAAAA
>NC_045447.1:11771396-11786191 GCF_002776525.5 Piliocolobus tephrosceles
GGGAGGCTGAGGCAGGAGAATCGCTTGAACCTGGGAGGCAGAGGTTGCAGTGAGCCAAGCGAGATTTTGCCACTGCACTGCAGCCTGGGCAATAGAGCAAGACTCCATCTCAAAAAAAAAAGGAAAGAAAGAAAGGAAAGAGAAAGAAAAAGAAAGGAAGGAAGGAAGGAAGAAAAAGAAAGAAGAAAGAAAGAGAAAGAAAGAAAAGAAAGGAAAGGAAGAAAGGAAAGAAAAGGAAAGAAAGAAAGGGAAAGGAAAGGAAAGGAAGAAAGAAAGAAAAAGAAAGGGAAAGGAAAGAAAGAAAGAAAAGAAAAGAAAAGAAAGAGAAAGAAAGAAAGAAGAAAGAAAGAAAAAAAAAAAAGAAAGAAAGCTAGCTCACAATAGGCAGCTTCTGACTTGGTTCCTAATGACCTCACATTCTGATGTTTACGCCCTTGGGTGTTCACCTCCCCTTGGGCGTGACCTGCTTCTAAAGAATATGAGATGGCAAAAGTGATGAGACGTCATGCCTGGAATTAGGTCACAAAATACTTGGCTTGCTGCCATCCCCTCTCTGTTGCCTTCTCAGCTCGGGTGCTTTGTGATGCCAGCTGTCATGGGGGAAAGGCTTATATAAGGTGGGACTGAGGGTGCCTCTGGCCAACATCCCACGAGGAACTGAATTCTGCCAACAGCCACATAAGTGAGTTTGGAAGCAGATCCTTCTCCAGTTAGCCTTAGGATGACCGCAGCCCAAGCCAACACCTTAATTGCAGCCTCTGAGAGACCTCGGAGCAGAGGACCCAGCTAAGCTGCACCTTGTAGAGTCCAGACCTGCTAGAAGCCGTGATATAACAAATGCTTTTGTTTCAGCCCCCTATGTTTTGGGGCAATTTGTCACGCAGCAGCAGAGAACTAATCCAGTGCTGCTAGAAAACCATCTCCTAGGGAGCAACCAACTGCTTTCTCGGTATCATTTTCCTGCCCTTTAAAAATTCACTCTTCTCACACAACTTTAGGGCAAGGGTAATTGTAATTAAGAGGAAAAAGTAATTTACAGGCATTCAGAGGACAGAGAGGTGTTGTGCAAACCTTTCCCATCTTCTCACATTTTCTGTTCCATCTTCTCACATTTTCTGATGAGTTTCTTGGGACTTCATCTCAGGTGAGAGGCCAGGGATGGAGCTCCCCTTGTTGCCAGGAGGACTCATACATCCATGAGGAATACTCCTGACTTTTCTCTGCATCCCTCACTGATTCTGCCCCCAGGCAGGTGAGACTTGACTGTGCATTTGGGAGTAGGAACTGAGCCTGCACCTCCCAACCCCTGTGGGGCTCTGCTGACCCATTGGCCTGCCTGCAGGGAGGGTGCCTGCTGCCTGTTCGTGACAGGGGTACTGTAGGCAGCCCCAGAAGCCTCTGCCCATCCCTGTGAGTGGAAGGGGCAAATTCAGTCCAGGAGGAGCGTGAGGAAGCCCATTGGGTGGCTCACGGAGCCATGCTCTCCAATCCGCTTGTCAGTCACCCAGACCGTATTTCACTTGTCTCTGTGACTTCTTTCCCATTGCTTCCAAGCTCAGAGGGAAATAGAGGGGTTTTATTGGTTGTCTCTACCCCCAAATATCAATAGGTGTATCCAACATCACTGAGTTTTTAAATTTTTTATTTTTATTAAAAAAATTTTTTTGAGATGGTCTTGCTCTGTTGCCCAGGCTAGAGTGCAGTGGCACCATTTCGACTCACTGCAAACTCCACCTCCAGAGTTCAAGTGATTCTCCCGCTTCAGCCTCCTGAGTAGCCGGGATTATAAGCGTGCACCACCACGCCGGGCTAATTTTTGTATTTTTAGTAGAGATGGGGTTTCATCATGTTGGCCAGGCTTCTGACCTCAAGTGATCTGCACACCTCGGCCTCCCAAAGTGCTGGGATTACAGGCATGAGCCACTGCACCCGGCCCCAAATCGCTGAGTTTTTAATTGAAGATATGAAGCAAGTTTTGATAGGAAGAATCAGGTTGCTGGGGCACGATGGGTGGAGGTGCGAGGGGGGTGTGTCTCCTTTGTGCCTTCGTGTCCCTGGGCTATCCCTGACACAGGGATGCCTGTGAGCGAGTGGGTATGTGTGTCTGTGTCTACAGCTGCCCGTCCCTCTTCTATACCAAGGACAGGGACTCCTGGGTCCCCTTCTGGTTCTGGCTTTTCTCTGGGTGGGTGGGTCTCCCCAGAGCCTGGGGAAGGTTTTGACTCGACACAGCGTCCCTTCCCTCAGAGGCCCAGGGCCCTGCAGAGCAGGCCCTGCTCCTCCAAAACACCTGCCGGCCAGCACCCACCGGAACTGCGGTGCAGGGTTTGGAGTGGGCCCCCCAAGCTGCTCCTGCCCCTGCTGCTTCCCGGCATCCCCCATGTTCAATGTGTGATTTTTTACGATCGATCTTATATCCGGCACAATCAGATTTATGGCTCCTGCATCTTATGAAATTACACAGATGTTGCTGCTCTGCTTCTCTCCAGGACAGTAAAAGGCAATAACGTTCTTGCAGATTTCGACAGCAGGCAATTCAATAAAGGGCCATGTATATTTTATAAGTACAATAAAGACGAGGCTCTGTGCCCGCACTGCGGCCCGCCAGGGCCCGGCACTGCATTGGCCGCCACCCGCACCCCACCTTTGCTGTCTGCTTGTCGATCAGGCCTCTCCCCCCGTCACACAGGGGACCAGGGAGATTTATCCTTTTTCTGATCCATTACTTAAGTTTGGCTCCAGGGACCCTGCAATGGGGGCTGTTTAAAATTTAAAGGTGTTTGTGGAACTTAATACTTTCCTCCCCCTGATTTGCACTATAAAATTTTATCTATATTTTTGTTGCCCCATAAAACGTTTCTATCTTATCAGGACGGCTTGTCCTTTTACGGGCAAAACCATAAATACCTGATGAGGTAAGGGTTGGTGGAAGGTCTCACAGAGGAGTCCCATGGGGAGCCAGGAGAAGAGAACTCTTCCCAGGTCTGCACTCGACACCCTGGGTGGCCAATGGTGAGCCACCATCCCTCCCTGAGACTCAGTTTCTTCACCTGTGAAATGAGGAACACCACAGCATCCACTACACGGGTGCCGGACCCACTACACAGGTTGCAAGGACTCAGGGCAGCGTGGCACCAGCTGCCTTCACTTGATGCCTGGCATAGCATGTGCAAAGACTTAGAGTAGGGAAGAATCTAGGCGTGTTAGGGGAACACGTTGGAGCTCTGTAGAGGGAAGTGGTTTCCTCCCCAGGGTCAGGATGACTGTGCCAGGCTGGGCTGGAAGCAAATCTGTGTGTCAGCTTGGCAGTCACTTACCTCTCTGGGCCTTGTGTCCTCATTTATAAAATGGAGATGTCTAAGTTCCCATCTCATTGGGGTGTAGAGTGGATTAAGACTCACTGCAGGTGGCTCAGAGCCCCACACATAGTACCTGCTTCCCAGATAGGATCACGTGGGGCTGGTTTTGTTTGTTTGTTTGTTTTTTGTTTTGTTTATTTGTTTTTGAGACGGGGTTTCACTCTTGTTGCCCAGGCTGCAGTGCAATGGCATGATCTCAGCTCACCACAATCTCCGCCTCCCAGGTTCACTGCAACCTCCGCCTCCCAAGTTCAAGCGATTCTCCTGCCTCAGCCTCCTGAGTAGCTGGGATTACAGGCATGCGCCACCACGCCTGGCTAATTTTTGTATTTTTAGTAGAGATGGGGTTTCTCCATGTTGGTCAGGCTGGTATCAAATTCCCGACCTCAGGTGATCCGCCCGCTTCGTGGTTTTTTTTTTTTGTTTGTTTGTTTGTTTGTTTTTGAGACAGTTTTGCTGTCTCTCCCAGGCTGGAGTGCAATGGCACGATCATGGCTCACTGCAACCTCTGCCTCCCAGGTTCAAGCGATTTTCCTGCCTCACCCTCTGGAAAAGCTGGGATTACAGGCGCCCACCACCACCCCTGGCTAATTTTTGTATTTTTTTAGTAGAGACAGGGTTTCGTCATGTTGGCCAGGCTGGTTTCAAACTCCTGACCTCAGATGATCCACCCAAAGTGCTGGGATTACAGGTGCGAGCCACTGTGCCTGGCCACATGTGGCTGTTATTGTTATTGTTATAAAGCAGCTTCCCAGGGAGGAAAATATAAGAAGGTGCTCATTCCCAGAGGTAGGTAAGTGCAGGGTGAGCACCTCCTTTTGCACTCTGTGGTTTACTTTGGGCCTGGCACAGCTACCTAGGACTCTTCCACCTTGGCTGGTAGGCAGATGTGCCTGGACAGAAGCAGGCACCTGGGATTCAGGCAGCAGGAGCAGTTTCACCTTCAATAGAACCAACACCTCCTTGAAGTCTAGTCAATATTGGGACAAGATCAGACATATCCTGTTGGGGCCAAGCCAGGCCTGTCCCTTGCGGGTGATATTCACATGCCTGCTTTGGGCCCAGTGCTCGCTGGGCACTGACAGTGTTGAGGAGAATCCAACCCTATCTCTGCTCTCAAACAGTGCCCAGTCTAGTCTAGCTGTGTGGGGTGGTGGTGAGAGGTATCAGAAAAGACTTCACGAAGGAGGTCAGTTGAGCTGGACCCAGAAGTGGGCAGAGCATTCTTCAGGGGGTCCCAGCATGGATCACAGCATGGAGTGTGGAAACAACCAACCCGTGGGGACCGAGAGGGCAGGTCAGTGTCTGAGTGAGGAGTATTTGTCCCTTGAAGCTCCTGGTGATGAAGGTGCAGGTGCAGCTCCTCAGGGAACCAAAGTATAAACAAGAGTCAGTTAGTGCCTTCCAGGGAATGGGAGGAGCATACCTTCTCCAGACAAATTCAAAACCCAGAGGTGTGAGGTTGGGACCTCAAACGCTGCCGCGGCTAACCTCAGTGTGGTCAGGGGCTCCAATGGGTCTAGCTAGAACTGCACCAGCGTTAAGTACAGTGGTCCTCAAACTTAGATTTGTGCTAGAATCCCTTGGGGGGACTGTCACATGCCTTTATCCAGTCCTTCCTGCTCCCAAAAGCCACAGCAAGGGAAGCAGGATTGGGCAGAGGGTGAAGGTGAACTGCCATGTAGGAAAGCAGAGACCTCAGCTGATTGTGCCAGGAGCTTTGAAGCTGGGACAGCTCTTCGGAGATACTCTGAGTTGAAGCTGGGCCTCCTCTGCACCGACCAGTCACTGAGCATGTGCCATCCTGAGGAAAGGAATGCAACCTTGGAGGAGGCAGGTCCTTCTAGCCAAGGGCAACTCCCAGGAAGGGAGGAGTTTAGTTGTAAGCTGTCAGCAGGTGACTTCTGGAAGCTGAGTGAGTGCCTCGGACCTGAGGGGAATCTTGGCAGCTCATCACAGCTGCCATGACACCTACGCTTGCCCTGTCAGTGGGGATGGCTGGGCACCCACCCCAATAAAAATCCATTGACCCTTAGGTTTGTTTCATATTTCCAACACAAAAAAGAAAAATAATAAAAAAAAAATTTCAGACCTGCCACCTCACACTCATTAGGATGGCTATTATCAAACAACCCCAGAAAATAGCAGGTGTTGGTGAGTACATGGAGAAATTGTGGTAAAATACCCGAAACAAGCTAGGCGTGGTGGCTCACGCCTGTAATCCTAGCACTTTGGGAGGTCGAGGCAGGTGGATCAGGAGATCAGGAGTTCAAGACCAACCTGGCTAAGATGGTGAAACCCCGTCTCTACTAAAAATACAAAAAAAATAGCTGGGCATGGTGGCGAGTGCCTGTAATCCCAGCTACTCACGAGGCTGAGGCAGATAATTGCTTGAACTCAGGAGGCGGAGGTTGCAGTAAGCTGAGATAGCACCACTGCACTCCAGCCTGGGTGACAGAGGGAGACTGTCTCAAAAAAAAAAAAAAAAAAAGCATGAAACATAAACGGTTTCATCTTAACCATGTGTGAGTGTATGGTTCATGGCATCAGGTATACTCAGTGCACAAGGGTTATAGTTGGTGGGAATGTCAAATGGTGCAGTTGCTATGAAAAACAGCATGGTGGTTCTACAGAAAATGAAGAATAGAATTATCACATGATTGAGAATTCTGCTTCTGGGTTTATACCTGAATGAACTGAGAATAGGAACTCGAAGAGATATGTGCCCGTCCATCTTCATAGCACATTATTCGTAATAGCTAAAAGGTGGAAATAAGCCAAGTGTCCATTGATGAATGAATGGATAAACACAACGTAGTATATCTATGTAATGGAATATTATTCAGCCTTAAAAAAGAAGGAAATCCTGGCACATGCTATGACACAGATGAAACTTGAGGACATTATGCTAAGTGAATTAAGCCAGTTACAAATGGATAAATACTGTGTGATTTCACTTATATGAGGTACTTAAGGAAGTCAGAATCATAAAGAAAGTAGGATAGTGGTTGCCAGAGGATGGAGAAGGGTAGATAGTGAAGAGTTAGTGTTTAATGGGGACAGAGTTTCAGCTTTGCAAGATGAAAAGAGTTCTGGAGATGGATGGTGGTGAGGGTGGCACAACACTATTGAACTTAATATTCAATATTAAGTATTGAATACACTTAATGCCACTGAACGCTACACTTAAAAATGGTGAAGAGAAATGGTGAAGAAGAATGGTGAAGATGATCAATTGTATATGCTATGTGTATTTTACCACAATTAAAAATAAATCAATGGAAAAAAAATCTAGACCTGGGCCGGGTGCGGTGGCTCATACCTGTAATCCCAGCCCTTTGGGAGGCCAAGGTGGGTACATCACCTGAGGTCAGGAGTTCGAGACCAGCCTGGCCAACATGGTGAAACCCTGCCTCTACTAAAAATATGAAAATTAGCTAGGTGTGGTGGTGTGCACCTGTAATCCCAGCTACTCAGGAGGCTAAGGCAGGAGAATCACTTAAGCCCGGAAGGCAGAGGTTGCAGTGAACAGAGATCACTGCACTCCAGCCTGGGCACTCCAGCCTGGGCGACAGAGTGAGATTCCATCTCAAAATAAAAATAAAAATAAATAAAAATCTAGACTTGGAGGGGCAAGAGAAGGTGTGTTCTGGGCACTTCTTTTTCAGGGTAATGTCCCCTTTCCAAGCATGCATCTCCGTGAGAGCAGCTATCTTGTGCAATGTCAGTCTGATCCCGTACGCTCAGAGGATGGCCAGGGGGTGGGCTGTGTGTAGATTGTGTTCTCAGGGAAGCAGGAACTGAGAAAGGGTTAGGAATGCAAACAGTTTGTTGAGAAGTACGCCTGTGAAAGGAGAAAGGAGGAGGAAGTGGGAATGGGCATGTGGCCATGAGATAGTGGTGCAAACTGACAAAGGCTGTGCCCGCCCAGTGGAGAGCTCCAGAGAACAGTGATCACCAGTTGGACGAGTCCTGTGTTGGGCCCATCCACCACAGTCTTGTACAGTCCATTGTTGGGACCACCCCAAGAAGAGCATGACCTTGGCTGCGAAGCTGCGGCAGACCCGAAAGAATGAATAGTTAGGGCGTGGCAGCTAACTCCCCTCCTTGCAGTAGGGCAGCAAGTTCTTCCTTGAAGGGGGATCTAAGTGGTGGATCTCCACGTCTACCAGTGTCCCAAGCTGAGCCAGTGATTCCTTTCCCTTGTTTTAGGATCTTGGATCTAGAGAGGGTTGAATCAGGGTCTCCTGATGGCCTGGGTTGTAACATGGCCAACTCTGGAGCCCTTGATGGACAGGTGTCCTATCCTATGGACATATGGGCTGAGGGGCGGGGGAAGTTGGTTTATAGTGGGAGTGGAGGGTGAAGCGGATATGCAGAGAAGTGGGATGAGTAGAGATGGAGAGAAGCCCACACACAGCACTCCAGTCCCAGGGTCCAGGGATTGAGGTTCAGCCGAACCCCTGTCCTTCCTCAACTTGGTTGTTCGCTATTTTCTTCTCTAGGATTCTTCCAGCAAATCCCCCTTTTTGCTTAAACTAGTAGTTTTTTTTTTTAGATCACAATAACTCAGAATTTTAACTAATACAGGGAAGAGGGGCTGGGGCTGGAGGAAGAGGAAAAAGAACAACAGAAACAAGAAGACTAAGAGGAGGAGATGGAAGAAGCATCGCTGCCCAGGGATGCTGTGCTATCCTGAGGGTGTCTCTTGGGGTTCATCACGACCTTACCCAAGCTGTGGCTGCTCCTTCCTGGACTCTGGGTACTGATTAGGAAAGGTGAGGATGGAACTGCACCGAAGACTCCTGGTCTGCACGAGCCTTGTGTAGCAGGACGAGCCGCAGACAAAACTGCTCAGATACCGGATTAAAGAAGGAAGAGGTTTTTTATTCGGCCGGGAGCCTCAGCAGACTCGTGTTTTAAGAGCCGAGCTCCCTGAAAAAGAAATACTTGGCCTTTTTAAAGGCTTACAACTTTAAGGAGTCCACGTGAAAGGGTCGTGATAAATCGAGCAAGCGTGGGAAACGTGACTGGGGGCTACATGCATCAACTAACAGAACAGAAAGTTTTACAATGCTTTTTTCATACAGTGTCTGGAATTTACAGATAACACAAGTAGTTTAGGCCAGGGGTTGATGTTATTATTATTACTTTGTTTAACTCCTAGGGCCGGGTGGTGGTGCCAAGGTTGTCTGGCTATTTATCTTACTTTTGTTTCTCTCTCTCTTTTCTCCTGTCTTTGAACTAGGCAAGGTGTGGGGAGGAGGGCAGCAGGAGTAGTAGTGGTCTCCTCCCTTACTTGGGGTGACACTTTGACTGAACACTCAACTCCCAGGGACCAGGCAATCTGCTTTCCTGGCAGAGACTAAGTGCACAAAAATCCTGCCGTCTTTCATTAAACCCTAGAAATGGTAGAAAAAGATTTATAAAGTAAGTTGATGAAAACAGAAGTGTACTCAAAAACAAAAAAGAAAACGTTCTGAGCAATAGAAATAGAAAAATAATAGAAATAATAAAAATAATAGAAAAAGAATCCCTAAAAGAAGGAACCAGCTAAAGTCACAGCAGTAAGAAGGAGGCTGTGCCACCACAACATGTGTTGGGGACTCTTCTCCAAAGTGAGCGTCAGCTGAGAATCAGCCAGCACCCAGGGTGGCAGTGCTACCAAGAGTGAAGAGCAGCAGTGAGCTCAACAGGCGGGGGACACACCCAAGGAAACAGATGAGTGAGCAATCAGAAAAGGACTTTGTCTCATCACTTGGGGAGGCTGAGGCGGGTGGATCACTTGAGGTCAGGAGTTCGAGACCAGCTTGGCCAACATGGTGAAACCACGTCTCTTCTAAAAATACAAAAAATTGGCCGGGCGCAGTGGCTCATGCCTGTAGTCCCAGCACTTTGAGAGGCCGAGGTGGGCGGATCACGAGGTCACGAGATCAAGACCATCCTGGCTAACACAGTGAAACCCTGTCTCTACTAAAAAACACAAAAAAATTAGCTGGGCATGGTGGAGGGTGCCTGTAGTCCCAGCTACTTGGGAGGCTGAGGCAGGAGAATGGTGTGAACCTGGGAGGCAGAGCTTGCAGTGAGCTGAGATTGCGCCACTGCACTCCAGCCTGGGTGACAGAGCGAGACTCTGTCCCCCTCCCCCGCAAAAAAAAATTAACTGGGTGTGGTGGCACACACCTATAATCTCAGCTACTCAGGAAGCTGACAGGAGATTCGCTTGAATCCGGGAGGCAGAGGTTGCGGTGAGCCAAGATTGCACCACTGCACTCTAGCCTGGGCGACAGGGTGAGACTCCACCTCAAAAAAAAAAAAAAAAAAAGGACTTTGAACTAAGGATAGCTGTGATCATAGAGATAAAGGAAGGAACCCCATTGATGGAACAGGACAAATAGGCATTTATAAAAGAGAATCTGGCTGGGCACGTTGGCTCATGCCTGTAATCCCAGCACTTTGGGAGGCCAAGGTGGGCGGATCACGAGGTCAGGAGATCAAGATCATCCTGACCAACATGGTGAAACCCTGTCTCTACTAAAAAAATACAAAAATTAGCCGGGCGTGATGGTGTGTGCCTATAGTCCCAGCTACTCAGGAGGCTGAGGCAGGAGAATTGCTTGAACCCAGGAGGCGAGAGGCAAAGGCTGCAGTGAGCCGAGATCGCACCACTGCACTCCAGCCTGGGTGACAGAGCAAGACTCTGTCTCAAATAAATAAATAAATAAATAAATAAATAAATAAATATAAAAAATGTAAGGGCAAAAAAGTTGAAAGATAACTAATAAAATAACAGATATAGGATATATGACTTTCAAACTTGAAGAGGCAGAAAAGCCAGGAGGAGATGACGCCAGACAGAGGGGTAGGAGGGAGACCAAGATGTGGGAGGAGGGTGATTGAGAAAGGGTGAGGAGAAAGATCACATACAATATATGTAATATGTACAGATATATAAACATACACTCACATACATGTGTATATACATACATATGTATGTATTAGGGAGATAGCGGCAGAGGGAGACAGAAATGCAGAAAGAGAAGCATTGAAGTGGAGACAGAGAAACTGAGGGAAAGATAGAAAGTGAAATGAAGGCTGGGTGCTGTGACTCACACCGGTAATCCCAACACTTTGGGAGGCTGAGGCAGGCAGATCACTTGAGCCCAGGAGTTCGAGACCAAACTGGGCAACATGGCGAAACTCTGTCTCCACCAAAAATACAAAAATAAAATAAAATAAAATCAGCCAAGCATGGTGGTGCGTCTGCTGTCCCAGCTACTCGGGAGGCTGAGGTGGGAGGATTGCTTGAACCTGGGAGGCAGAGGTTGCAGTGAGCTGAGATCGCACCCCTGCACTCCAGTCTGGGTGACAGAGTCTGATCTGTCACCATGTTTTTGAGACTCCATCTCAAAAAAAAAAAAAATGTAAAATGAAGAGAGAGAAAACAGAATACGGTGAGACAGAGAAGGACGAAGAGAGAGACCCAAATGCAGAGGCATCAGTGGAGAGAGAGATGATACGTAAAGAAAGACAGACTGAGATAGGAAGAAAGAGAGGGGGAGAAAGAGAGAGAGCGAGCACGCGGCTGGCGGGTGGGGGCGGGGAAGAAAAAGGACAGGAAGAAGGAGAAAGTCATAATGAGAAAGGGGAAACAGATGGCAACAGAAAGTGACAGAGACAGAGGAAGAGGAGACTGAGAGAGAAATCATGAGGACTAAGGAGAGGCAGAGGGAAGAGGAGGCAGAGGTGGGGCAGCGTTCGGGACCACCAGCTCCCTTGTCTGCAGGGAGGCTGACACCGGGGAGTGGCTGACTCCCCCCACCACTGGGGACCACCCTCCCACTGCCACTGCAGCCAGAAAGTCCCCTGCCCCCATCCCGTGGCATCAACCAGAAATCAAACACAGGAGGCAGGAATTTGGGGACAAGTATTCCTCATTCAGAACAGAACCATTAATGTATTCTAAAAAGCTTTTTAGCTGTGGCCTGCTCTGCATGTTATTAATTTCTTTATTACAGATCTTGTTATTTTCAGAGGTCCCCAGGGACCCATTAACAACGGGTTTTTATGGGAAAGAAGTCGGTTAAAGTGGTGGGAATAACTGCTCCTCAGCCCTGAGTCACTAATCGGAGTTGCACCGAGGATAATGTAGGCTGTTTTAATTTCCAAAATAGCAACAGTTCAGACATTTAATTGCAGTTTTATGCCCTTTTTTTCATGCTGCCGAGTGTAAAATATGTGACCAGTAATATATAATGGCTAACCACTGAGCCGCAGACTGCCCCAGCCTCCTTATCTCCTAGAGACGGGAACAGGGAGGAAGGAAGGAAGGAAAGAAAGGGAAGTGGAAGGAAGGGTGGGAGAGAGGGGAAAAAGAAGACCCTGAGCATGTTTCACTGATCTCAAACCACCCTGTCGATTCAGTTCTTTCTAGCATCTTCCTCTCTTGCACGTTCTCCCCAGGCCCTTGCTCCATCTCTGTATTACTTTTTTTTTAGACGGAGTCTCGCTCTGTCACCCAGGCTGGAGGGTAGTGGTGCGATCTTGGCTCACTGCCACCTCTGCCTCCGGGGTTCAAGTGATTCTCTGCCTCAGCCTCCTGAGTAGCTGGGACTACAGGCACCCGCTACCATGCCCAGCTAATTTTTGTATTTTTAGTAGAGATGGGGTTTCACCATATTGGCCAGGCTGATCTCGAACTCCTGATCTCAGGTGATCTGCCCGCCTTGGCCTCCCTAAGTGTTGGGATTACAGGCGTGAGCCACTGCGCCTGCCCTGTATTACATATTTTTAAAACTTTATATTTTTTCCTGTTGCCTCCACATCTCCACAAACAGGCTGCAGAAAGCATCCTGTCAGGTGACCTGTGTGATAGGGTAGACTGTGACCTGGTAACATTCAAATCCACCAATGAAATTCCTTTGCACCTTTTCTTTTTTTTTTGAGATGGAGTTTCGCTCTGTCGCCCAGGCTAGAGTGCAGTGGCCCCATCTCAGCTCACTGCAAGCTCCACCTCCCGGGTTCACGCCATTCTCCTACCTCAGCCTCCGGAGTAGCTGGGACTACAGGCGCCTGCCACCTCGCCTGGCCAGTTTTTTGTATTATTTTTTAGTAGAGATGGGGTTTCACCGTGTTAGCCAGGATGGTCTCGATCTCCTAACCTTGTGATCCGCCCATCTTGGCCTCCCAAAGTGCTGGGATTACAGGCTTGAGCCACCTTGCCCAGCCTCCCTTGCACCTTTTCTTGTGCACTTCACCCTGACCCTTGATAAGGGCACTCAACCACGAGTCCTCCTGCAGTGATTCTGTCTCTCCAGGAGCTGTGAGAATAATACACATTCTTTTCTTGAGCCTCTCCTATGTCACCCACTGCGGACCCACCTAACTGACCATCACCTAAAAGAAGACAGAATAATCTCCTAGGGTGGCAACAGATGTTTAAGAAATCTTTTTTGCTTGTACATGCTTCTCAGGTGACAGTGCAGGGGGCAGTGGTGGTCCCAATGATGAGCACGCCACAGGGGATTGTTGGGCCTGTTGACGAGAAAAGCTGTTTGTCCCCTGTCACCAACAGGCTCAATGTCTTTTCTGATTCTTCCTTTTGTGTGCCAGGCTCCAACTACTTAAAACCTTCTAATTTGTAAGTTCCACAAAAGCTGATGTTGTGTTGGTTCTGAAGCCTAACGCAGTGCCTGGCCCATGGGGAAAATCTTTTGAAGATTTCCATTTTCCCTTTGGTTCCTGCCATCCTGGCACCCAGAGTGGAGCGTGAGCTCCTTCTATGGACACAGCCTCTACTTTCTCTTGTGGTCAGGGTACCTCACATTAGTAAGCAGCTCTCCAAAGTTCTCAATTCCAGCTGGGTGTGTGGTTCATGCCTGTAATCCTAATGCTTTGGGAGGCTGAGGCAGGAGGATCGCTTGTGGCCAGGAGTTCAAGACTAATCTGGGCAACATAATGAGACTCCATCTCTACAAAAAATAAATTTTAAAAACCTGGGTGTGGTAGCATACACCTGCAATTCTAGTCATTTGGAAAGCTTTTGAGGCAGCAGGAGCGCTTAAGCCTAGGAGTTCGAGGCTGCAGTGAGCTATGATCATGCCACTGTACTCTAGCCTGGGCAACAGAGTGAAACTCTGTGTCTAAAACCAACCAACCAACCAACCAACCAACCAAGCAACCAACCAACAAAAATTCTAGCGAAGTCCTCGATTTTACACAATACCAGTTGAGGGCTGTGAACCAACTCCCTTTTCTTGATTCTCAGGAGAGGGCCACAGGCCAGGTATTTACCATGTAACATGTGTCCCTTGGGCATAGCTGATTAAACCAGTTGTGGACACAGGACCCAAGCCGAGACCATCAGATTCTCTCTCCATGCCATTTAGAGAATGCCTTAACAGAGTGATCTAGTCTCAATCGGCATCTGAAATAATAACTTGCAAGTTTATGAGCTCTAAAGCCATTATATTCCCTGTACTGCAATGTTCTAGTGCCAGCTTGGTTAAGCTATGAACTACCGCTCCCAGAATCTCCTTCCAGGGGACACTGGACCAAGACAGGAGGTGGCTGGAAGAAGTGCAGGAGTTGCCATGGTTCCCTGATTGTCATTGTGGTCAAGTATGGTTACAGACAGATGCTGAGGTGCCCGGTGGGTCCCAACCTGTTTTCCTTGTTCTCTGCTCCACAACCAGCTCTTCTTGTTCACCAGCTGGTTCACTTTGTTCACCAGCTCCATGTCCCTTACAAGGTGCTTAGCTGTGGACTCACAGAGGAGGAGCCACCAACAGGCAACAGCATCGCATGGACCTCCCTACAAGGACCCCTTTGCAGTCCCATTTTTAGTGGCTCGATGTGCTTGGTTTTGATAACAGCTGAGCCTCCAATGCATCAGGAGGAGGATGACTTAGTGACTATGCCTGTGATCCTCCAGTTCCCTCCATGACCTTCACTTCTCTGGCTCCAGCCACATTGTTCAGGCCTAATCCCTGTAATAAATCTGTATCCTGTAACACTCACGGTGGCTTTGTTTCCTTAACCAAACCCTGACTGATACAGTTATTGATACTAATGACGCTTTCCAGGGAAGAGAATGTTAAGGATGGGAATGTTGTATGGTTCTCCCATCCGAGTAGATACAGAGGCATTAAGGATACTGCTTTTAGGAGTAAAGGGGATACCAGTGGTTGATGGCATGTGCTGGAGAAGAGCTATTAAATTATCATCTTTAGACCCTTGGCATCAAGGCCTACAGAAGGCATGACTTTGGTTGACCAAGTAACTACTGCCATAGAACATTTTGGTGGAAATAAATGGTACAAGGATTCAGGAGTTGCTTGGTTGCTTCTTTTCTTTCTTTCTTTCTTTCTTTCTTTCTTTCTTTCTTTCTTTCTTTCTTTCTTTCTTTCTTTCTTTCTTTCTTTCCTTCTTTCTTTC
>NC_045447.1:11786291-11795754 GCF_002776525.5 Piliocolobus tephrosceles
TATTTTTAGTAGAGATGGGGTTTCATTGTGTTAGCCAGGATGGTCTCAATCTCCTGACCTCATGATCTGCCTACCTCAGCCTCCCAAAGTGTTAAAAGTGTTGGGATTACAGGTGTGATCCACCACTCCCAAACGATTTTTGTATTTTTTAGTAGAGACAGGGTTTCACCATGTTAGCTAGGATGGTCTCAATCTCCTGACCTCATGATCTGCCTGCCTCAGCCTCCCAAAGTGCTGGGATTGCAGGCGTGAGCCACTGCGCCTGGCCAGTTGGTTACTTCTAAGTGCACTGGAAAATTTGGAGAAGATGATGACGAGTGCAGGGCTTTAAATTCTCAGATCAAGAAATGCGCACATAATCAAGAAGCACTTCCATCTGCTCTGAAAAGAAAAAACTTCACCTCCTGGAGCTGCAGGTTGATTTCTAAAAACCAAACTCTAAATCTAATCCCTTGGGTAACTAAATTATGATGCTGATTGAATTTACAACCTTGGAGGGTCTCATGTTAAAGTTAGAGGTCATTGATTGAGAAGGAGTGGGACCCTAAAAATTGGGGTGGGGATATCTGGGAAGATTCTGATGAAGCTAAGAACCTTGAACTCCCAATCCCACCAAGCTTTTTGTCAGTGGAAGCATCCCTTCCTCTCCCTCTGGGGAGTTTACTCACCACTTGCCTGGAAAATCTCTCATGGCCTCTCCTGAGGTGATATTCCTACAGGGAAATGGCCTTCTTCCTCAGGACCTACACCACCCCCACCCTGCACCCACACCCATTGCTTCTAGAACTATAACCAGACTCAAGACCTAGCTAATTTTTGTATGTTTAGTAAAGAAGAGGTTTCACTATGTTGGCCAGGCTGGTCTTGAACTCCTGACCTCAAGTGATCTGCTTGCCTCAGCTTCCCAAAGTGCTGGGATTATAGGCGTGAGCCACTGCACCCGGCTGATTCTAATATTTTTGATTTGTTGAGACTTTTTGGTGACCTGAGAAGAATGTGTACTTTTCTATTGTTGGATGAAATGTTCTATTGATGTGCGTTAGGTCTAGTTGGCATATTGTATTTTTGAGGTGTTTATTTCTTTGTTGATCTTCTGTGTAGATGTTCTAACCATTATTGAAAGTGGGTACTAAAGTCTCCAACTATGAATTCTGGATTGTCTATTTCTCCTTTCAATTCTGTCTGGTTTTGCTTTATGTATTTTAGGACTCTGCTATTAGGTGGATATATGTTTATAATTGTGACATCTCCTTGAAGGATAGCTCCCTTTCTTATTATATAGTGCCCTTTGTCTCTAGTAACAATTTTTGTCTTACAGTCTATTTTGTATAATATTAGGATAGCTACTTTAGTTCTCTTTCGGTTAATGTTGGTATGGTATATATTTTTCCATCCTTTATTATACTATCAATCTATTTGTATGTTTAAATCTAAAGTTTGTCTATTATAGACAGTATATAGTTGGATCTTTTTTTAAAAAAAAATAAATGGTTCTCCTAATCTCTGCCCTTTAATTGGGGTGCTCAACCCACTTACATTTAATGTAATTATTGATATGGTAGTATTTAAATCTGCCATTTTGCTATTTGTTTTATATATGTCTTATGACTTTTTTGTTCTTCTATTCCTCTATTACTTCCTTATTTTGTGTAAAATATATTTTTTCCAGTGTATCATTTCATTCTCTTGTCATTTTAAAACTTACTTGATTTATTTTCTTAGTGACTGCTCTAGGGATTATAATTAACATTTTAACTTATAACAGTCTAGTTTATATTAATACGACTACAATGGTATACAAAAACTTTATTCCTACATGTCCCCATCCCCTTCCCCTTCTTTGTGCTATTATTTTCATACAAATTACATCTCTATACATTGAGTGTCCATCAGCACAGATTTAAAATTACTGCTTTATTCAGTTTTCTTTTTTTTTTTTTTTTTTTTTTTTTGAGATGGAGTCTCGCTCTGTCACCCAGGCTGGAGTGCAGTGGCGGGATCTTGGCTCTCTGCAAGCTCCGCCTCCCAGGTTCACACCATTCTCCTGCCTCAGCCTCCCAAGTAGCTGGGACTACAGGTGCCCACCACCGTGCCCAGCTAATTTTTTTGTATTTTTAGTAGAGACAGGGTTTCACCGTGTTAGCCAGGATGGTCTCGATCTTCTGACCTTGTGATCTGCCAGCCTCGGCCTCTCAAAGTGCTGGGATTACAGGCGTGAGCCACCGTACCCAGCCTATTCAGTTGTCTTTTAAATCATATAGGAGAAAAATGTTACAAACAAAAAAATGCATTTATACTTTTTAAAAATATTTTCCTACCTTGTTACCTTTACCAGTGATTTTTATTTCTTCATGCAGATTGGAATTGTTGCTTAGTGTCCTTTCATTTCAATCCTTCCATTGGAGGGACGTCCTTTAGTTATTTCTTGTAGGGTTATAGCAGACCTGCTAGTAATAAATTGTCTAGGATTTTTTTCTTCATGAGGGAATGTTTTAGTTTCTCCTTCATTTTCGAAGGATAACTTTGCTAGATATAAAATTCTTGGTTGACTTGGTTTTTTTCTTTCAGTATTTTGATATGTCATCTCACCGTCTTCTGGTCTCCATGGTTTCTGATGAGAAATCGGCTGTTAATCTTATTGTGGATCCTTGTCTGTAGAGAGTCACTTTACTTTTTGTTTTGTTTTGTTTTGTTTGAGACAGGGTCTCTCTCTGTCTTCCAGGCTGGAGTGCAGTGGCATGATCATAGCTCACTATAATCTTGACCTGAGCTCAAGCAATCCTCCTGCTGTGGCCTCCCAAGCAGCTAGAACTACAGGCATGGGACACCATGCCAGCTAATTTTAAAATTTTTTGTAGAGACAGTGTCTTGCTATGTGGCCCAGGCTGGTCTCAAAGTCCTGGCCTCAAGTGATTCTCTCACCTTGGCCTCTCAAAGTGCTAGGATTACAGACATAAGCTACCAGGCTGAGTCTACTTCTGATGTTTTTAAGGTTCTTTCTTTGTCATAGTCTTTTAATAGTTTATAATGTGTCTAGGTGTGGATCTCTAATTTTTTCTGACTAGGAGTTCATTGAGCTTTTTGTACCTGTAGATTAACGTTTTTAACCAAATTCAGAAATTTTGGAGCCATTATTTCTTCAGATATTAATTCTGCCCCTTTCTTACTCCTCTCCTAGAACTCCCATTTTACATATGTTGGTTTGCTTGATAATGTCCTGGAGGTCTCTGAGGCTTTGTCCATTTTTCTTCATTCTCTTTTTTTCATTTTGTTCTGTTTCTCATACTAGAGAATCTCAATTGACCTATCTTCAAGTTTATTGATTCTTTCTTCCACTTGTTCAAATCTGCATTGAGCCCCTCTAGTAAATTGTTTACTTCTGTTATTTTACTTTTTGACTATTCTATTTGGTTCTTTCCTATAACTCTTTTTTTGAGAAGGAGTCTTGTTCTGTCACTCAGGCTGGAGTGCAGTGGCATGGTCTCGGCTCACTGTAACCTCTGCCTCCCGGGTTCAAGTGATTCTCCTGTGTCAGCCTCCCAAGTAGCTGGGATTGCAGGTGTGTGTCACCATGCCTGGCTAATCTTTGTATTTTTAGTAAAGACAGGATTTCATCATGTTGGCCAGGCTGGTCTCAAACTCTTGACCTCAAGTGATCCTCCTGCCTTGGCCTCCCAAAGTGCTGGGATTACAGGCCTGAGCCATATTGCACACCCTTTTCTATAATTTCTATCTCTTTATTGATACTGATATACTCTACTTAATAAGACATTATTTTCATACTTCACTTTAGTGTTTAGGTGTGGTTTCTCTTAGTTCTTTGAACACACTTAAAATAGCTGATTTAAGTTGCTTTCCTCATAAATCCAGTATCTGGGTTTCCACAGGTACAGTTTCAATTTATCGCTTTTTTGCTGTTTGTGGGCCATATTTTCTTGCTTTTTTTTTTGCTTTTTTTTTTTTTTTTTGCGTATCTCAATTTTGTGTTGAAAATTGGCCATTTCAAATAATTTAATGTGGCAACTCTGGAAATCCAATTCCTCCTCTCCTTTCTGCCCCCACGGTTTGTCTTTGTGGTAGCTTTTTGTTGTTTGTTTAGTGACTTTCCTGAACAAATTCTGCAAGGTCTATATTCTTTGTCATGTGTGGCTACTGTGACATATTCCTTGTCATGTGTGACTACTGAAATATCTGATTGGCTACCTTAGTGGGCCAGGTAATAGCTGTACAGACACTTTCTTTTCTTTTCTTTTTGAGACGGAGTCTCACTCCATCGCCAGGCTGGAGTGCAGTGGCACAATCTCGGTTCACTGCAACCTCTGCCTGCCGGGTTCAAGCGAACCTCCTGCCTCAGCCTCCCAAGTACCTGGGACTGCAGGCGCACGCCACCATGCCTAAGTAACTTTTGTATTTTTAGTAAAGACAGGCTTTCACCATGTTGGCCAGGATGGTCTCGATCTCCTGACCTCGTAATCTGCCCGCCTCAGCCTCCCAAATTGCTGGGATTCCAGGCGTGAGCCACCGTGCCCGGCCAACATTTTCTTAAATGCCTGGAACCAATAAGTCCCCACATCTCTTTGAGGGGCTATATTTGTGTATATGTGTGTTTTGGGGCTTGCCTTCAGCATCCAGACAGGCAGCGTACAACTCCACTTTTACCTTCATTTCCTGCTGACACAGAGCTTCAAGCTTAGCCAGAGATGAGAGTTTAAGGCCTTCCCACATCTTTCCTGAGCATGTGCACAGCCCTGCAGATGTCTCTGGCTTTCTTGATTCCCTAGGATGCGTCGGAGCTTTTAAAAGGCCCCCTATTGTCATCTCACTCCCCAGATTTTCCTTTTAAGCTTTTTGGTCAGCTTCTTGCTTGTCCCCAACAGCTATGGCAGCCTCTGGCACCCAATGTTCAACAATTGCCTCTAATTTTTTGGGCACATGGGCCTGAAGAAAAGTTGTTTTCACCGGGTGAGCTCTGAATCAGGTGGAATAAAGACAGCTTTGTAAGTGGGATCTTCTGTGGAACCACTAGACAAGTCAAATAATGACAATTCTCTGGGAATGGGACTTTGAAGTGCTCCAACCCTTTCTGTCCCTTCCACTGGTTACCAGGCTGTTGATTTTTTACTGCAATTGCAGTTAAAAGGCTATTGAAGAGCTGGGGACGGGGATATTGAAATAGGATAAGTTAAAATGCCACAGGGCTCACTGTTCTTACTGAGATTTAGCTGTTGGCTTTTTTTTTTTTTTTTTATATACTCCCAGATTGCTGCACGCCTTTGGTTAATTTCCAGAGTTCTGAAAGAGTTGTTTCTGACAATTGTTGCCAGTGTTTTCATTGCTTTTATGAAGGAAGGAACTTTCAGAAGACCTTACTCTGCCATTTTTGCTGATGTCACCCCCTTTTTTCTCTTAGGGGACCGTAAAATAATAGTGTTTCTTACAATTGCTGAAATCTTAGGTTTGATAAAATATGGTAAGCCTTAGCTGTAAAGCATAACTAACTAACTAATGGGAGAGTTAAGAATAAGGGAAAACTAAAAGCTAGGAAATAAAGATACGGATGATGGGACTGACATATGAATTAAATATCAGTCCTCCTATTATTACGGAGATACTGATGATGATGATGATGATGATGATGATGATGATGATGATAATGATGATTTTTTTTTTTTTTTGAGACGGAGTCTCGCTCACAACCCAGGCTGGAGTGCAGTGGCCGGATCTCAGCTCACTGCAAGCTCCGCCTCCCGGGTTCATGCTAGTCTCCTGTCTCAGCCTCCGGAGTAGCTGGGACTACAGGCGCCCACCACCTCGCCCGGCTAGGTTTTTTGTATTTTTTAGTAGAGACGGGGTTTCGCTGTGTTAGCCAGGATGGTCTCGATCTCCTGACCTCGTGATCCGCCCATCTCGGCCTCCCAAAGGGCTGGGATTACAGGCTTGAGATACTGATTATTATCTCTTGGCTTTGTTATGTCAATTATGTTAAAATTTAAGGATAATTACTCAAATAATATAAATAGAATATATCATTTATGAACCAATAGCGGAAAAGGGGAAATGATTAATTCAATGGATGACAGAAGAAAAGAAATAAGGGACAAAGAAAAGTATAGTGAAGAGACCCATGTAGACATAAATAAGATGTTATCAATAGTTCTAAATAAAATGATACTCACAGTAAATATGAGCAAATTAAATCCATCCACTAAAAGACGGAGATTTTCGGACTGGTTTAAAAATTCAGCTGTTGCCGGGCGCGGTGGCTCAAGCCTGTAATCCCAGCACTTTGGGAGGCCGAGACGGGCGGATCACGAGGTCAGGAGATCGAGACCATCCTGGCTAATACGGTGAAACCCCGTCTCTACTAAAAAATACAAAAAACTAGCCGGGCGATGTGGCGGGCGCCTGTAGTCCCAGCTACTCCGGAGGCTGAGGCAGGAGAATGGCGTAAACCCGGGAGGCGGAGCTTGCAGTGAGCTGAGATCCGGCCACTGCACTCCAGCCTGGGCGACAGAGCCAGACTCCGTCTCAAAAAAAAAAAAAAAAAAATTCAGCTGTAAGGCCGGGTGTGGTGGTTCACCCCTGTAATCCCAGCACTTTGGGAGGCCGAGGTGGGCAGATCCCCTGAGGTCGGGAGTTTGAGACCAGCCTGACCAATATGGATAAACCCTGTCTCTACTAAAAATACAAAAATTAGCCGGGCATGGTGGCGCTTGCCTATAATCCTAGCTACTCGGGAGGCTGAGGCAGGAGAATCTCTTGAACCTGGAAGGCGGAGGTGGCGGTGAGCCGAGATCGCGCCATTGTACTCCAGCCTGGGCAACAAGAGCGAAACTCCGTCTCAAAAAACAAAAAAACAAAAAAACAAAAACTTCAGCTGCAAGTGCTCTTTCCAAGAGACACATCTACAAGAATGACATGGGCCGGGCGCGGTGGCTCAAGTCTGTAATCCTAGAACTTTGGGAGGCCGAGACGGGCAGATCACGAGGTCAGGAGATCGAGGCCATCCTGGCTAACGCGGTGAAACCCCGTCTCTACTAAAAAATACAAAAAAAAAAAAAACTAGCTGGCGAGGTGGCGGGCGCCTGTAGTCCCAGCTACTCGGGAGGCTGAGGCAGGAGAATGGAGCAAATCCGGGAGGCGGAGCTTGCAGTGAGCTGAGCTGAGATCCGGCCACTGCACTCCAGCTTGGGTGACAGAGCGAGATTCCCTCTGAAAAAAAAAAAAAAAAAAAAAAAAAAAAACGACATGGGTTGTAGTAAATGTATGGAAAGAGACAAACAATAAGTAGACAGTAACAAAAAGAGAGCTGGTATAGCAATATTAATTGTAAACAAACTTCAGGAATAAGAGAACTATTAAGAAAAGTGGGTGGTAATTAATGATAAAATGAACTTCTCAGGAACATATAATACTGAACTTGATATAGCCTGAAATGCATTAAGCAAAAATGGACAGACCTTCAATTATACTCGGAGATTTTAACACTTTTCAGAAGAGGGAATATGAAAAAAAAAAAAAAAAAAAACTAGTAAAGATAAAGAAGATATAGAACACTAAATAACAGAATTAAGCTAATGTAAAGAATCCATGTAGAATTCTGAATGCAGCAAATGGAGGATATACATTCTCTTCCTGAATATGCGGAATGTTTGTAAAAATCGACCCATTCTAACACATAAATGAAGAAACAAAAGTAACCAAGAAGCACTATTGTGCAGACCTCATGAAATTAGTATTTAATTGTAAAAGGCTAACTAGAGTGCCGGACTACCTGTAAATAACTAGTGGGTCAAAGAAGGAACTATAACATCCCTTACAAAAATTTACAAATATTTACCACTGAAGAACAATAAAAGCTCTACATAAGAAAATGTGTGGGTTTCTGCCAAAGTGGAACTTAGAACATTATAGTCTTAAATACCTGTATTAGAAAAAACAAGATGACCAACAATCGAACCAAATTTTCAACTCAAGAAGACAGAAATTAACTAGAAAACAAAGAAGCAACAGAAATTACCACCAAAGTCAAAAATCAGTTATCTGAGAAGACTAGTAAAGTGGACAACCTCTAGCAAATTTAATTTAGAAAAAAAGAATATTTTTCAAAGGGACATACACAGTAAAGATGAAAATGATCATAAGAGACTACTTTGTTGTTTTTGTGGTGTGTGTGTGTGTGTGTGTGTGTGTGTGTGTGTGTGTGTGTGTGTGAGACGGAGTCTTGCTCTGTTTCCCAGGCTGGAGTGCAATGGCGTGATCTTGGCTCATTGCAACCTCCGCCTCCCAGGTTCAAGTGATTCTCCTGCCTCAGCCTCCCAAGTAGCTGGGATTACAGGTCTGAGCCACCACCTGGGGCCATAAGGGACTACTTTGACTCTTTGCCAAGTCATTTAAAAACTTGTATGAAGGCCAGATGCGGTGGTTCATACCTGTAATCCCAGCACTTTGGGAGGCCCAGGTGGGCGGATCGCCTGAGATCAGGAGTTTGAGACCAGCCTGGCCAACATGGTGAAACCCCATCTCTACTAAAAAAACAAAAATTAGCTGGGAGCTTCTGTCTCAGCTACTTGGGAGGCTGAGACAGAAGAATCACTTGAACCCGGGAGGTAGATGTTGTAGTGAGCCGAGATCGCACCACTGCACTCTAGCCTGGGTGACAGAGTGAGACTCTGTAAAAAAAAAAAAAAAAGAAAAAAAAATTGTATGAAATAAAACCTTTTTTAGAAATCTAAAAAGTGATCAACATCAGCTTTGGGAAAAAAAAAAGAAAATTCAAGTAGATCTATAACCACTTATATAACCACTTAAGAATTTGACCTACAATTAAAACCTCATGGCTGGCCAGACACAGTGGCTCAGGCCTGTAATGACAGCACTTTGGGAGGCCAAGGTGGGTGGATTGCTTGAGGTCAGTAGTTCCAGACCAGCCTGGCCAACATGGTGAAACCCCATCTCTACTAAAAATACAAAAATTAGCCCAGCATGGTGGTACACACCTGTAGTACCAGCTACTCAGGAGGCTGAGGTGGGAGGATTGCTTGAACCCATGAGGTTGAGGTTGCAGTGAGCTGTGATTACACCACTGTACTCCAGCCTGGGTGACAGAGTGAGACTGTGTTTCAAAAAAAAAAAAAAAAAAAAAGGCCGGGCACAGTGGCTCAAGCCTGTAATCCCAGCACTTTGGGAGGCCGAGACGGGCAGATCATGAGGTCAGGAGATTGAGACCATCCTGGCTAACACGGTGAAACCCCGTCTCTACTAAAAATACAAAAACTAGCTGGGCGAGGTGGTGGGCGCCTGTAGTCTCAGCTACTCGGGAGGCTGAGACAGGAGAATGGTATAAACCCGGGAGGCGGAGCTTGCAGTGAGCTGAGATCTGGCCACTGCATTCCAGTCCGGGCGACAGAGCAAGACTCCGCCTCCCGGGTTTATACCATTCTCCTGTCTCAGCCTCCCGAGT
>NC_045447.1:11795854-11798962 GCF_002776525.5 Piliocolobus tephrosceles
AAAAAAAAAAAAAAAAAAAAAAAAAGACAAAAACAAAAAAATCTCAGAACTTGGATTTATTTTTAGGTGAGCTTTACCAAAATTTCAAGAAACAGGTAATTCCTGTCTTATTTAAACCATTTCATGAATAGAAAGAGAATGAACCCTCACCTCCATCTCTACTGTGACTAAGAAAACCTTGATATCTGATTAGAAGAAACAGTAAGAGAAATAAAAATGACAGGCCAATCTTACTTATGAACATCGACGTAAAAATCCTTTAAAAAATGTTGGCAAAATGGCCGGGTGCGGTGGCTCACACCTATAATCCCAGCACTTTGGGAGGCTGAGGAGGGCAGATCATGAGGTCAGGAGATCGAGACCATCCTGGCTAACACGGTGAAACCCCCGTCTCCACTAAAAACACAAAAAATTATCCGGGCGGGGTTGTCGGTGCCTGTAGTCCCAGCTACTCCAGAGGCTAAGGCAGGAGAATGGCCTGAACCCCAGAGGCGGAACTTGCAAGTGAGCCAAGATTGCGCCACTGCACTCCAGCCTGGGCGACAGAGAGAGACTCAGTCTCAAAAAAAAAAAAAAAAAAGTTGGCAAAATGAACCTTAAATCTTATACTAAAAATACACCAAGACTAAATTGAATTTATCACAGGAACACAAGGATAGCTAACTGCTAGTAAATCTATTGGTTCAATCCACTACATTAACAGATTAAAAATAAAAATAATTTTTAATATAAATAGATGGAGAAAACCATTTGCAATAATAATAAAATATTTTAAACTCTCAGAAAACTACATATTACTAGAAAAACTATATTCATAGAAAAACTGATATTAAAGAAAACGTTTTAACTAGATAAAGTGAACCTATCACAAACCTACTACAAAATAAGTGGTGAAATCTTAAAAGCAACCCCTTTGATTTTGTACTGAAGAGGAATAAGGATTAGGGATAGGAAAGGAAATACTAAATTTGATATTATTCATTTAAAAATGATTTATTGAAATAAGCACTGGGAGATACAGAAGTAAGTAAAACAGAAAAATTTTCTGCTCTTAAAGAGCTTACATTCTAGTGCAGGAAGCAGGCAAAAATAAACGAACAATTTATATCAGTCCTAAGAAGAAAAATAACATAAAATAATGGAATAAAGAACACTGTATGCATGTGTATTACTTTATATAGGAGGTCAAGGAAGGCCTGACTGATTAAATGATATTTGAATAGAGACCTGAAGGTTGTGAAGAGAAGAACTATACAGATATCTAGGATAAGTAAGTTCCAGGCAAAATGAAGAGCAAGTGGAAGCATCTTTGATATGATTCTCTGCATTGAAAATTTACAAAATATATTAGAATTAAGAAGAGAATTTAGCAAGGTTGCTAGATACAAGATAAATGTTCAAAAATCAGTTGGGTTTCTATACAACAGCAGAAACCAATTAAGACATATAATGTAAAAAAGAAAAATATTTAATTTACAATGGCAACAAAATCCACATAACAATAATTAAATGTAATGGAAGATACACAGACCTATGTATAACATAAATGACAAATATTAACCTAATAATATTGAATGAAGCCAAATCTAATAACATTTAATAATTAATATCTAAGTAAGTGGACTGTGTTTATGAATGAAAAGACTTAGTATTGTAAGAATAGTAAGTCTCCATAAATTAATATAGAAATTAAATGGAACTCCAACCAAAAACATAGCAAGTTTTTTTTTTAAGGAAGTCAGTCAATTGATCTTAAAATTCCTGTGAGGATAAGAGCCAAGAACAATCGAGACAATTTTAAAGAGGAGGAACAAGGGGGAGGGTAGGTACATATTTAGCTATGCTGTATTAGGGTAACGCTAGTTGCTGAAACAAACAAACCTCAAGACATGTTTAAGGCTCAACCATAATAAAAGTTTATTCCCAGGCCAAGGGCGGTGACTCACGCCTGTAATCCTATCACTTTGGGAGGCCAAGGTGGGAGAATCATGAGGTCAGGATATCAAGACCATCCTGGCCAATATGGTGAAACCCCGTCTCTGCTAAAAATACAAAAATTAGCTGGACATGGTGGCATGTGCCTGTAGTCCCAGCTACTCAGGAGGCTGAGGCAGGAGAATCACTTGAACCCAGGAGATGGAGGTTGCAGTGAGCTGAGATTGCGCCACTGCACTCCAGCCTGGCGACAGAGTAAAACTCCATCTAAAAAATAAAAAAATTAAAAAAAAAAATTCCCAGCTGGTGTGAAATCCAAAATGGTTGTTTCTGTTCAGTGGGCAGCTTTCTTTATGTAGCAATTTGGAGACTCAGGCTTCTTCTATTCTGGGATCCCATCTTTCAAGGTCATCATACTTGTTTGCATCAGGTTGTGGGAGGGGAAAGAGAATGAAAGGTCATGCATGGGAGATTTTATGGGCAATGCCTAGAAATGGTGTATGTTGTTTCCATTCACATCAGTGGTCAGAACTCACTTAAGTGGCCACATCTACTTACAAGAGAGGTTGTGAGATGGAGCCCAGTTGTGGTACCAAGAACAAGCAGAAATAGGTGTAGTGAGGAGCTAGCCAGGCTCTGTTGCATCTGTCCACTGTCAAGATTTCTTATACAGATACAATCATTAAAATTGTGTGGGTGGGGCAAAGGATAAATAAGTAGATCAACAGAACAAAAAGCAGAGCCCAGAAACTGACTTCCATATGTCAGAGAAAACTCTGCATATACTCTTGACAGCTTCACTAATCAGTGCAGAAGTGGGGAACCATGTAATATATAGTGGTGGAGAATTGGCTATCAATATGAAAGCCAGTATAAAGTAATATATAATATTTGGAAGGTCATATAGAGCAATAAATTCTAGGTGCTTGAAGGCCTAAATGCAAAAAAAATCAAAGCATTTAAAATAAAAGAAATCAGCTGGCTGAGGTGGCTCACGCCTGTAACCCCAGCACTTTGGGAGGCCAAGGCAAGTGGATCACCTGAGGTCAGGGATTTGAGACCAGCCTGACCAACATGATGTAACCTCATCTCGACTAAAAACACAAAAATTAGCTGGGTGTGGTGGCATGCGCCTGTAGTCCCAGCTACTCAGGAGGCTGGGGTGGGAGAATC
>NC_045447.1:11799362-11808675 GCF_002776525.5 Piliocolobus tephrosceles
AGAAGAAATTATTATTATTATTATTATTATTATTATTATTATTATTATTATTTGAGACAGAGTCTTGCTCTGTCACCCAGGCTGGAGTGCAGTGGCATGATCTTGGCTTACTGCAAGCTCCATCTCCCGGGTTCACGCCATTCTCCTGCGTCAGCCTCCTGAGTAGCTGGGACTACAGGCGCCCGCCACCAAGCCCGGCTAATTTTTTGTATTTTTAGTAGAGACAGGGTTTCACCATGTTGGCCAGGCTTGTCTTGAACTCCTGACCTCAAGTGATTCGCCCTCCTCGGCCTCCCAAAGTGCTGGGATTACAGGCATGAGCCTTTGTGCCGGGCCACCAGGCATCCATGTTTAAAAAAAAAAAAAAAATTCAGCAGTGGTTCTGATGGAAACCCTGGATAAAGAACAATCATCTAAGACCCTGGGTTCCAACCATGGTGTTGAATCCCTGGCTCAGGTAAGCGGGAACAAGCCTTTACCTGCCTAGCATGTGCAGGGGTAGGATCTCCTTCCTTATGACAGACAATCCCTGGCCTTTCCAGCCTGTAGCCACAAGGAGACAAAGGAGAGGGCACACACAGGTGGACTGGTTCTGGGAAAGCTCCACTCCCAGACTTCACCTTCTAGTAATACCCTTGGCCTTAACCACCCACGTTGGCTCCTCAGGGGTGTGGCTTCGCGGTAGGTTAGGGAAGAGAGGAACCTGAGCTTTCCTAGAGGCTAAAAGTGTTCAATGTGGTGATTCTCCAAAGCTCCACTGCGTGGTGAAAAAGAATAGTAACGAAAACAATGACTTCCACAGCACTTCCGAAGTGCCAGAGACTGTGCAGAAATGACGTGCCCAAAGTCCCTAAGCCAGGGGGTGGCAAAGTCAGGATTCAAGTCCGGGTCCTTCATTCAGACTCCCTAAGTCTTAATCACTAAGTCTCTCTTAATCACTGTGCCATAGGAACCTTGGGTCATTAAAAACCTTTCATGGTATGGCCCAAACCGGTTTCCTCTCCTTACTGCCTGCCTGCTCCAGAGAGTGTACTCTCCTCCAAGTATATGGAGCACCCTGTGGTGCCGATGCTGCTGCTGAGAGCTGCACGCCTTTCTTCTTACTGTGGTCCTTCCTGCCTGGTGCCATCTATGTGGCAAGGCCTCATTGTTCCTCAGGCTGCACCAGGCTCTTGGCTGCTTACCTCTCTGCCTCCCCTGTTTCAGCTGTGCGCTCTCAAAGGTGGGGACCGACTGGCTCATTTCTGTATCCCCAGCTGATGAATAAATTGAGGGGATGAGTGATACACGAATGAGTGAATGAATGAATGGTAATGGTGATGGGAATCAAATGGCAGCAAGGCAGAAGAGGAGATGCGGTGCCTGTAACCATGGTAACGATGATGTCGCTGAGTGATAATGCTAGGAAGATGGTAACCATGGTAACGCTGATGGTGAGGCCTGCTCGGACAGTCGTGGCGCCGCAGCTGCTGTGGTCCATGCCAAGCCCGACCTGCTCAGTGGACGAACAAACTGCTGAGCACAATTGGCGACTGCTGTTCTGTTCCCTGTCCCAAGACCCCCGCCCAGGGCTGAGTTTCACTGTAGTCACACCCTCTTCCTGAGTGGCTTCAAGACTTAGGAAGGAACACATGTTTGGTGGGCGAGGGGAGGGGGGCGTGCAGCCTGCATGCCTGTGTATGTGCGTGCGCGGAAGAGGCAGTGTGATGGGCAAGTGGGTAAGGTATGGTGTGCGCTAAGGGCAGACTTGCTGGTGCGAACGCCAGGGGACTGGGAAGAGGAACGGTTCCCTGCGTGCGTGCCGGGTAGATGCGTGGGGGTCGCCGCGTGAGTGCGCCGGTGGCTGGGAGTCCGGCGGCCGCGTGTGTGGTAGCGGGGTGGTGTTTCTGGGAGGGGCGCCAGGTTCCCGGCTGGGGGGCGGGGAGCTCCGCCCCATCCATCACCCGGAGCGCAGCGAGCCAGGCGGATATCACAGTGTCAGGCGGCTCTGCTCGCAGATCTTATCCTCTTCATTTCCGCCCGAGCCGAGCCCGCCCGCGCGGGCTCCCTGAAGGCTCCATCCATCACCTGGGATCGACGGGGCGGCCCGGGGGGGGGGGTCTCAGACTGTGCAGGGAGGGAGGGAGCGGCGGGAACCAGACCCACCATGGACACCGAGAAAGGAGAGGGACAAGTTGTTAGTGGGGCGGGGGTTTTGGGCTTGCTTTTCCACGTGGGGGAGGGGACGCTCTCTGCCGTGGACGGGGTGAGCTACTCCGGCCAGCTCGGCCCCAGCCTGGGACTGGGGCCGTTGGCTGGGTCCCGATCCCCGCGTGCCTGGGGCAGCGCGGGGAAGGGAGAGGGGCCTCGCCTGCCTGGGGAGAGGCTGCTGTGCGCGGGGCCCGCACCTGGACCCTCCGGGGTGACCCGGGGCCTGTGCAGCGCGGGCGGGGGCGGGCGCCCCGGGGGGGAGGCCTTATTTCATTTCCCCGCGCCGCTGAGGTTTCTGCGAAGTGTCTCTCTCACCTCTTTAAATTTTACGGCGCTTGGCCCGTGGCCGCCGGGCCCCGCCCTGGGGAGGAAGCGGGTGCGGGCTCTGGGAGCCTCCCTGGCCGAGGGGTGGCCCCACCAGGCCGGGCGTGGGTCAGGCCCTGGACGCCCGAACTCCGAGGGACGCCCGGCCTGCGCCCTACTCTGGTTCCCCGGGCTTTCCCGGAGGGTGCCTGGACTGTTGGGGCCCAGGGGGCGGGGCTGGCCTCGGAATGTCTCAGGCCCGGCCCCGCCCCATTTCTGGGCTCCTTCTTGGGCCACGCCTCTTCCCTGCCCCTGGGGAGCGCAGCGGGGTGGACGGTGGGAGTGGGCTGCTGGGGGAGGGAGTCAGAGGAGCAGAAATGCGGGCCAGCCTGGAAGCCCAGTTGCCACCGCCACCCCCAACTTCCCTTGGAGGCAGAGTGGTGTCCCCAAGACCTGAGTCAGGGCGGAGTATTCCAGTCGAGCCAGGCAGGCCAGCCAGGGCCCTGAGGCCGGCCCGGGTCGGCACCTGTCTGGAGACCAGGTTGGGGGCTGGAGGGAAAGAGATGGGCGTGGGGTGGCCCCTGGGCCCCAGCGCTCTTTCCTCAGAACCCTGAGGTGACTGACCAGTATCGATCTGGTGACGGTGGGGAACCTGCCCTAGGTGTGGGCGTGAAGAGGCATGTGGCCCGGGGGTGGGGTCGAAGGAGGAGAGGGGCCTGAGGGAAGAGGGTCTGTGAACCACAGAGGGGTGAGGGAGGAGGAAGGGTGAGCAGAGGGCACGGAGGGTCTGAGGAGTCACTGCCCAAAGACAAAGAGCCAGTAAGTCCGGAGTTGAACTTGGTTCTGTCTGACTCCCAAGCCACCTGTCTTACAGTTGCAGTCACCAGCTTGATACGTCTACAATGTATTCCTTATTAATTCAGCCCCAGGCTACACAGCAAGCTGCCACAGACATAACTTTGTGACATGCATGGAACCAGAACAAGGAAACGGACACGGAACAGAAATTTGGTTCCACTGGTTTGGGAGATGCAGGGGCCAGTGGCCCCGAGGTGCCTGGGGTGCAGCTGTTACTGCAATCTGTTACAGAGTGACTGGAACCTGCCAGAAGCCTCCAGGCTGAAGAAGGCTCTGGAACTTTCTTTTTCTCTATTGACCTGGAGAGAAAATGTCCTGGATGTCACACTCCAGGGAGCTCAACTCCAGTATCTGTTTGAGGAAAACTGGTCACTTTCACATGACCCAGCGGGGTGGTGAATGGCTGCCACTACCCTAGTCCCTCCCCGCTCCTGTGCCCCTCTCAGGTTGATGCTGCCATCCTTTTTGCCCAATATCTCACCAAGTCCAGCTGCTCTGTCCTTCTTAACATCTCTCCAGTCTGCCACCCCCTCTTTTTTTTTTTTTTTTTTTGAAACGGGTTCTGGCTCTGTTGCCCAGGCTGGAGTTCAATGGCCTGATCTTGGCTCTGCCTCCTGGGTTCCAGTGATTCTCCTGTCTCAGCCTCCTGAGTAGCTGGGATCAGAGGTGTACACCACCATGCCCAGCTAATTTTTTTGTATTTTTAGTAGAGATGGGATTTCGCCATGTTGGCCAGGCTGGTCTCGAACTCCTGGCCTCAAGCAATCGACCTACTTCGGCCTCCCAAAGTGCTGCAATTATAGGCATGAGCCATGGCACCGAGTCAAATCTGCTCCTTCCTTGCATATCCCCTCAGCTACACCCTTTTGTGTTCGTTACTGTGACTTCTCTTCTGCATTATCGCAAGAGGCTCTTTGCTGGGTTCCCTGTCTCCTGTCCATCCTTGATGCTATAAAGACAATAAGGCCATGTCATACTCTCCTAAAACCATTTAAGGCTGCCCACTCCTTCCCGGATAAAGCCCAAGTTCACAGCAGTGTCCTACAAGCTCCGTTGTGACTCTTCTCTGTGGTCAACTTTCCTGCCTCCCTCCCCTTGTTTTACTAAAGTCACTGCTGTTTTGTTCCTCTGAGCCCACCACGTTGTGCTTCCTTCTGCCTGTAATGCCCTTCCCTCCTTTTTCTTTTCTTTTCTTTTCTTTCCTTCCTTCCTTCCTTTTTCTTTCTTCCTTTCTTCCTTTCCCTTCCTTCCTTCTTTTCTTTTCTTTCTTTCTTTCTTTTTCTTTCTTTCTCTTTCTTTCTTTCTTTCTTTCTTCCTTTCCTTCTCTTTCTTTCTTTTCTTTCTTTCTCTTTCTTTCTTTTCTTTCTCTTTCTTTCTTTTCTTTTCTTTCTTCTTTCTCTCTCTTTCTCCCTTCCTTCTTTCCTTTCTTTCTTTCTTTCTTTCTTTCTTTCTTTCTTTCTTTCTTTCTTTCTTTCTTTCTTTCTTTCTTTCTTCTTTCTTTCTTTCTTTCTTAGACGGAGTCTCGCTCTGTCGCCCAGGCTGGAGTGCAGTGGCCGCATCTCAGCTCACTGCAAGCTCCGCCTCCTGGGTTTACGCCATTCTCCTGCCTCAGCCTCCCGAGTAGCTGGAACTACAGGCACCCGCCACCACGCCCAGCTAGTTTTTTGTATTTTTTAGTAGACACGGGGTTTCACCGTGTTAGCCAGGATGGTCTCGATCTCCTGACCTCGTGATCTGCCCGTCTCGGCCTCCCAAAGTGCTGGGATTACATACAGGCTTGAGCCACCGTGCCTGGCTCTTTCTTTCTTTCTTTCTTTCTTTCTTTCTTTCTTTCTTTCTTTCTTTCTTTCTTCCTTCCTTTCTTTCTTTCTTTCTTTCTTTCTTTCTTTTCTTTCTTTCTTTCCTGCTTTCTTGCTTTCTTTTTGAGACAGAGTCTCACTCTGTCCCTGGGCTGGAGTGCAGTGGCACAATCTTGGCTTACTGCAACCTCCACCTCCCAGATTCAAGCGATTCTCCTGCTTCAGCCTCCCAAGTAACTGGGATTACAGGCGCCCGCCACTATGCCCAGCTAATTTTTTGTATTTTTAGTAAAGATGAGGTTTCACTATATGATGGCCAAGCTGGTCTCGAACCCCTGACATCGTGATTCACCTGCCTTGGACTCCCAAAGTGTTGGAATTACAGGCGTGAGCCACCGCACCTGGCCCTTCCCTCCCTTTTCTACCATGCTAATTTTTTTTTTTTTTTTTTGCGGCTTGGCTCAAATATCTTTGCTTTGGAAAGTCTCCTTGCAGGGAGCACTCGCTCTTCTGTGTTCTCATGGCCTCTGTGCTCTCTTGTCTCCTGGTTGTAATTGGCTTTTAGGGCCTGTCTGAGTCTTGCACTAGCCGGATAGCTCACCGCAGGCAGGGACCCTTATCTGTCAGAGGATCCTGAGGACCTGGCCAGAGAAGGCCTGAAAAGGCTGTTGCTGAATGAAAAAGGTAGAGCTGGTATTGTGTGGCACCTAGCAGCAGGCCGACTCCAGCCTGTTTCTGGACTTCCCTGGACCTGGGACTCTGGGGCCATCATAATTGGGGTATGGGCAAAAAGAAAGGGGCTAGCAAGTGGCATTGTGGCTAGTTTGAACATGACCCCTTCACACAAATTCTTTCTCTTCTGAGCCTCCCTCACACTGTCCCCAAGGCTGCAGGAGACCCACCTGTAATGAGGGCTCCAGATTCAGGAATGTTCCACTCACTGCCTGTGGCTTTTGCATCTCATCGCACAGGGTGACTGGTTGCCATGGAAACCCAAGTGCCGGAAGCGCCTGCTGGCTCTTTCCCAGGGTGGGAGGAGGTGCAGGCTGAGTGGCCCGTGCAGACTGGCTGAGTTGGTGCTGGGTGCCTGGGGCCTGCTCACTCTGGGCTGGGCTGGGTCTCCTCATTCCTCCTTAGCAGAAGTTTGTGGGTTTATCCAGGAGCATTGGCCAAGGCTGCAACCCTGAAAATATATTTCCTCTTATTTGGGGAGCAGCAGCCTCTGGTTAAACACTCAGCCTGAGTGTTGTGTGGTCTCCAGCAAGATATTTGATTTTATGAGCCTCGGTTTTTGATCTGTAAAATGGGGATCCTAGTAGCACCATGGAATTTCTACTTTTGGCAAGATGGCGGACTAGTGCTCTCAAAGATCACCCCATGAAAATATAACTGGATTCTGCATGAATTACAAAAACAAGGCCGTGTGCGGTAGCTCACGCCTGTAATCCCAGCACTTTGGGAGGCTGAGGCCGGTGAATCACCTGAGGTCAGGAGTTCAAGACTAGCCTGGCCAAAATGGTGAAACCCCATCTCTATTTAAAAAAAAAAAATACAAAAATTATCTGGGCATGGTGGCGAACACCTGTAATCCCAGCTACTCGGGAGGCTGAGGCAGGAGAATCACTTGAACCCGGGAGGCGGAGGTTACAGTGAGCTGAGATCACGCCACTGCACTCTAACCTGGGCAACAAGAGTGAAACTCTGCTCCAAAGAGAAAAAAAAAAAAAAAAGAATTACGAAAACAAAACAAATTAAAAAACCATTAATTTAATACATTGCTGGACTTCCTAGAGAGTAATGGAAATCTCTAAGGACTAAATGTCCTCTGCCAAGAAAAGTGTGGCAAGACAGTGGGGAACTGAAACTAAAGCATGGAGCGTTGACTAACAGGGAAACAAGAAAATAGAGCTAAGTGATGAAATAAGCACTGTGATAGACAAATTAAGTCTAGAGCAGAGGCAATGTGAGAGAACTTGAGACTCCTGCCTTGTGCCAGGTCACTTAAAGGTGGTTAAAGTCCTCCCAGGTTAATAGCAGCTCCTTGGCTACTGGCAGAAGCAAATGCAAATGCCTCAGTAGGAATGTACCTTCAGTGTAGGCCCTCAGGATTCCCACAGACTAAGTTCAACAAAATATGAGCTCACAGTCAGTGGTCACCAAACTGCATGGAAATAAGCCGCTATGAGTGAGCGTCAGCAAATAAAACAATATGCGTAGACATACCCCTTTAAAAACTTCAGCTGTTGGAATGACCAACTACAGAAAATAACATAATTATGCAGAAAATACTTAAAGAAATGCAAGATGAATTCACACACACACACACACACACACACACTGAATGCAGAATACAAATCTATCAAAAATGTCCAGGAAGATTGGAAAATAAACCAAAATAGAGCTTGTATAAATGAAAGTTATCATTGATGATACAAAAATCTCATCAGATGGTTACATAGCAGATCGGATGCAGCTGAAGAGATAATTATGAATTATTAGGTTGGTGCAAAAGTAATTGCGATTTTGGCCATTACTTTTAATGGCCAATACTGCAATTACTTTTGCACCAACTGAATAGAAAATGGATCTACCAAAGTACCTATTTCTGCATAATTTGCAACACAGAAAAAGGAGACGTAAAATATGAAACATGCTTAAGAGAGAGGGAGGGAAAGATGAAAAGGTCTACTATATAACTGAGACCCACAGGAAAGAATAGAGACAGAAAAGGTGAGGTAACATTCAAAGAAATAATGGCTGATAACTTTTCAGAACTTATAAGAAACATGAATTCACACCTAGGCACACTGTAATAAATTTGCAGAGACCAAAAGATAAGAGAAGACCTCAGAATCAATCAGAGAAAAGAAACAAGTTGGCTGCAAAAGAATGACATTTAAAATACTAGTAACTGAGGCCAAGGCAGGTGGACCACTTGAGGTCAGGAGTTCAAGACCAGCCTGGCCAATATGGTGAAACCCTGACTGTACTAAAAATACAAACAAATTAGCTGGATGTGGTGGTGCATGCCTGTGATCCCAGTTACTCAGGAGGCTGAGGCAGGAGAATTGCATGAACCTGGGAGGCAGAGGTTGCAGCAAGCAGAGATTGTGCCACTGCACTCCAGCCTGGGTGACAGAACCAGACTCTGACTCAAAAATAAATAAATAAATAATCAAACAAAATACTAGTGGCTTATCAGCAGCCACCATGGAAATCCCTAAGAAATGGAAAATTATCTTCAGAGTCCTAAGACAAAGTAATTGTCATCCTAAACTTGTACACTCAATATAACTACCTTTTTTTTTTTTTTTTTGAGACAGGATCCCACTTTGTCACCCAGGCTGGAGTGCAGCGGAGTGATCTTGGCTCACTGCAGCCTCCGCCTCCCAGGCTCAAGTGATCCTCTTTCTTCAGTCTCCCGAGTGGCTGGGACTATAGGTGCGTGCCACCGTGGCTGGCTAATTTTTAAATTTTCTGTAGAGATGGGGTTTTGCCATGTTGCCCAGGCTGGTCTCCAACTCCTGGGTTCAAGCGATCCTCTTGCCTTGGCCTCCCAAAGTGCTGGGTGTAAGCAACCATGCCCAACCAGTGTAACTATCTTTAAAGAATGAGAACAAAATAATGTTATCTTCACATGAACCAAAACTGAGGGAATTTACCACTGTTAGACTTTTACTAAAGGAAATGAAAGGAAAATGATCCCCAAAAGTAATTCTAATATACAAGAAGAAATGATGACAAAAGAGTTGGCAAACATGTAGGTAAATCTAAGTAAAAATTGTCTGGACAAAATAGCATCAATAGTAATAATAATGTCACTTTGAGGACAAAAAAGGGCACAACTCAAATACTGGATATCAGTTGTATGCAAGTTGGATGGCATGATTGGAGTTAATATGCTTTAATTTCCTTGCATTATTCAGGAGGATAATTATTAACTTTAGACTTTTTTAAATTCGCAAGGCAAAATTTCCAGAGTAATTACTAAAAGAATAAGAAAGGAGTATGAAACTACCAAATATGTACAGGAAAATAAGTGGAATAAAAGAGAGAAAATCGTCAATTTTTTTTCCTTTTTTATATTAAGTTTAACTCCTTCCTTCCTTCCCTCCTTCCCTTCCTTCCTTCCTTCCTTCCCTCCCTCCCTCCTTCCTTCCTTC
>NC_045447.1:11808775-11821794 GCF_002776525.5 Piliocolobus tephrosceles
CTTCCTTCCTTCCTTCCTTCCTTCCTTCCTTCCTTCCTTCCTTCCTTCCTTCCTTCCTTCCTTCCTTCCTTTCTCTCTCTCTGTCTGTCTCTCTTTCTCCCCTTCCTTCCTTCCTTTTCTCTTTTCTTTTCTATTCTTTTCTTTTTTTTCCTCTGTCACCCAGGCTTGAGTACAGTAACACAATCACAGCTCTTTATTAACTTGAACTCATGTGTTCAAGGAATCTTCCCGCCTTAGCCCCCCGAGTAGCTAGGACTACAAGTGCATGCCACCAAACCCAGCTAATTTTTAAAATTTTTGTAGAGACAGGGTGTCCCTGTCTTGCCCAGGTTGGTCTCCAACTCCTGACCTCAAGAGATCCCCCCAGCTTAGGCTACCACAGAGCAGGGATTACAGGTGTAAACCACCACACGCCCCCGGCCACCATCAATTTTTTAAAAAGTAAAAGGAGTAACAAAAACTATGAAAAAGATGGGTGAATCAAAAAGAAAGCACTAAGTTGGATGGCAAATGCAAGTCCACATGTATCACTAGCTTTTGGGGAATGTAGATGTGCTACTAAACTCTTTAGTTAAAAAAAAAAAAAGAGGATTATCATATGTAAGATGTAATTTAAAAATTCAGTATAGATTGCCTACAAGAGCCACTCCTAAAATGCAAGGACACTGAAAAGCTGAAAATAAAGATATTCAAAGGTGTATGTCAGAAAAATACCAATCAAAATAAGAGTGGCTTTATTAGTATCAAAAAATAGTCATTAAGGTCAGTATTAGTATAAGAGATGAATAAAGTTCCTAATAATGATAAAAGTTCTAGCACACCTGGAAGATATAACAATTCAACTAATAAAGTAGCCTCAAAATATACAAAGCTAGAAGGGATAGAACCACAGAGCACAACTGATAAATCTACAATTATTATGGAAGAGTTCAACGTATCTCCTCTAACTATTGATATTTCAAAGTAAAATTTAAGAAAGATATAGAAGGTTAAAACTACTTAATTAACAAACTTGAACAAATGGACATAAATCCTAAATCCAATAATTAGCGAATACAAATGTATTCATAAACACATAGGGAATTTATAAAAAGTGACTGCATATTGTGGTCAGAGAACATAATGTAATTCTCAGCAGGGCATGGTGGCTCACATCTGTAATCCCAGCACTTTGGGAGGCAGAGGTGAGCAGATCAGGAGGTCAGGAGTTCGAGACCAGCCTGGCCAACATGGTAAATCCTGTCTCTACTAAAAGAACAACAACAAAAAATATATAATGTAATTCTGATCAAATATAATAACTAGTATACAGATCATGTTTCTGTGACTCACAATGCAACTAAGTTAAAAGTTAAAGACAAAACAATAAAAAAATCCCATATGTTTATAAATATGAAAAACATCACATTGAAATTTTTTTCTTTTTGAGACCGAGTTTCGCTTTTGTTGCCCAGGTGATCCACCCGCCTCGGCCTCCCAAAGTGCTGGGATTACAGACATGAGCCATTGCGCCCGGCCCACGCTGAAAATTTAAAAGATACTTAGAACCGAATGGAAATATTACATATCAGGCCAGGCAGGGTGGCTCACATCTGTAATCCCAGCACTTTGGGAGGCCGAGGCAGGCGGATCACTTGAAGTCAGGAGTTCGAGACCAGCCTGGCCAGCACGGTGAAACCCCATCTCTACTAAAAATACAAAAAAATTAGCCGAGTATGTTGGCACGTGCCTATAGTCCCAGCTACTTGGGAGGCTGATGCAGGAGAATGGCTTGAACTCGGGAGGCGGAGGTTGCAGTGAGCTGAGATCGCACCACTGCACTCCAGCCTGGGTGACAGAGCAAGACTCCATCTCAAAAAAAAAAAAAAAAGTACATATCAAAACTTATGTAATGATGCAAAAGCAGTAATTTGTGGAGAATTTAGAGCTTTAAATGCTTTTTTAAAAAGGCTAATAACTAATGAGCTAAAGCATGCAACTTAAGACATTAGAAAAAGAACAACAGAGCTCAAAGACAGTAGAAGAAAGGATACAATAAACCAATTAAATAGAAAAATAAAGACAAAATAGAGCGAATCAACAAAGCGAAAAATTGAAAATCTTGGAAAAACTAACAAAATAGATAAATATTTGGCAATATTTATAAAGAATAAAAAGATACATGACATAAATAAATATCATTAAGAATGGGAAAGGAACTATTGCTACAGATGGAGCAGAGATTAAAAAGATAAAGAAGAGAATATCTTGAGCAGCTTTGTATTAATACCTTTAAAAACAGGCAAAATGGATAAATTCTTTCAAACACAAAACCTACTAAAACTGACTCAAGAAGAAATAAAAATCCTGGATAGTTTCATAGCCATTAAACATAATTAGGTGGTAGTTAAAATATTTTTACATAGAAAACACCAAGCGCTGGCCAGGCATGTGACTCACACCTGTAATCCCAGCATTTTGGGAAGCTGAGGCAGATGGATCACTTGAGGCCAGGAGTTCCAGACCAGCCTGGCCAACATGGTGAAGCCCCATCTTTGCTAAAAATACAAAAATTAGCCAGGCCTGGTGACGCAGACTTGTGGTCCCAGCTACTCGGGAGGCTGAGGCAGGAAAATCGCTTGAACCCGGGTAGTGGAGGTTGCAGTGAGCTGAGATCGCCCCTCTGCACTCCAGCCTGGGTGACAGAATGAGATTCTGTTTCACACACACACACATACACAAAAGGTTTAAAAAAGAAACAAAACACGAAGCCCAAATGATTTTAAACATTCAGTGATTAGATATTATAATTTTATATAGACTCTTCTAGAGAAAAAAAATGAGGGAACACTCATCAGCTTACTTTGTGAAACAAATGTAACCTTACCACCCAAACCAGGACAACCTTATGCATGTACCTAGGTGCAAAGATCACGAAATAATAGTAGAAAATTGAATACAACAAAACACTTTAAAATGCATGGCCGAACTGGGTTAATACCATGGATGCAAGGGTGGTTAAACATTAATACATGTTATATATCAACATCATATTAATATCAGAAATGTAGCTTATGTATTATTATATATAACATTATATTACACGTTAGAATATCATATATGTCATATAATACTATTTTTATGTGTATGAAATGTGCAAATATATGCAGTGACAGCGGGTTGAAGGAGAAAATCTGTACAAAAATGCATTTAATAAAAAGCAATACCCTTTCATGATTAAAATTTTTATCTCACTAGGAATACAAGGGAATTTTTTTAAGTTGCAAAATGTAGCAAAATCACACCTAGTAGTAAAAAGTAAAAAACATTCTCCTTAATAGAACAAGGCAAGGATCCCAACTGATAGCTACCTAATCAACATTTTATTGGAAGTTCTAGCCAAGGTGTTTAAAACAAAAGAAAGAAAGGAAAGGTATAATGATTAGAAACAAACAAAACTATCATTACTTCCAGATTATAGGATTATCTACGTACAAAAATCCTAAGTAATCTACTGAGAGTTATTAGAATTTATGAAAAAGTTAATCGAGGTGGCAGGATATAAGACCAATATTCAAAACTAAATTGCTTTTCCCCACACTTGTTTATAAAAGTAAACAATTCAGGAAAAGACAATATTTAAAATAGCAACAGACAGAAAGTAATCTAAAAATAAATCTAATAAAAGTTGTGCAAGACCTGATACAGAAAAATGACACAACTTTATTTTAAAAAATTAAAGAGCGGGGCATGGTGGTTCACGACTGTAATCCCAGCACTTTGGGAGGCCGAGGCATGTGGATCACTTGAGGCCAGGAGTTTGAGACCAGCCTGACCAACATGGTGAAACCTCATCTCTACTAAAAATACAGAATTAGCCGGGTGTGGTGGCTTACACCTGTAATCCCAGTTACTTGGGAGGCTGAGGCAGGAGAATCGCTTGAAGCCATGAGGCAGAGGTTGCAGTGAGCTTAGAATGCACCACTGCACTCCAGCCTGGGCAACAAGAGCGAAACTCCATCTCAAAAAGAAAGAAAAAAAAAAAAAAAAAAAGAAGAAGACCTAAACAAGCAGGGAGATTTATTCTTTTCAAGGGAGGAAAGACTAAAATTGTCCATAATATTATCAATTCTCCTTATATTGATCAAAAGAGTGATTACAATTTCAATCAAAATCCAAACCGAATTTTTCAAGGTACTTTACAAATTTTCTAAAACCTATACGGAAGAGAAAAAGCTCAAGAGTAGCTGTACACTCCTGAAGAAGAAATGGTGGAAGAACCGGTTCTAAGTGCAATAGAGACATTATAAAATATTAGTAGTTAAGATTATGTGGGACTGGCACAGGAATAGGCCAACAGAACAATGTAACAGTAATAAACACACTGATGAGAACCTGACATATGACAGGATTGGTATTTCAGATTGCCAGGAAAGTCTAGACTATTCAATGTAGGGTGCTGGGATCATTTGTTATCCACATGGAAAAATAGGACATTGGATCCTTCCTTCATCTCTACCCAGAAAATAAATTCTCGTGAGCTGAGATCGTGCCCCTGCACTCCAGTCTGGGTGACAGAGAGAAACTCCATCTCAAAAACAAAAACAAAAACAAATACAACAACAAAAACAAACAGAATGTCATTAATATATAGCTTGGTGAATGGTGGCAATGTGAATGCAGCAATGTGGGTGAAAGCTAGAAACGATCTTGAGGGAAAAAAGAAATTAGCAGAAGACTGCACATATTTGGTATCACTCATAGGAAGCTCAAAAACAAACAAAACTGAACAATATATAATTAGAGGATCAGAAGTTATTTTTTAAAAAGCAAGGCAACTGGCCAGGCACGGTGACTCACACCTGTAATCCCAGCACTTTGGGAGGCTGAGATGGGAGGGTCACTGGAGCCCAGAAGTTAAAGACCAGCCTGGGCAATATAGGGAGACCCATCTCCACAGAAAAATAAAAATAAAAAATTAGCTGGGTGCAGGGGTGTGCACCTGTAGTCCCAGCTACTTGGGAAGCTCAGGTGAGAGAATAATGTGAGCCCAGGAGTTCAAGGCTGCAGTGAGCTGTATTTGCCCTACTGTACTTCAGCCTAAGGGACGGAGTGAGATTCTGTCTCAAAATAATAATAATAATAATTAGAAATAAATAAAAACAACCCACTGATAAACATACAACGTAAGATAGTGATTATCTTCAGGGGTGTGATAGGAAGATGGAATGGAGCGGAATACACAGGAAGGCTCAATGTTTCGACAATATTCTAGTTCTTATGGTTGGCATTGGCATAGGTTTTCATTTTATTATGCTTAATAACTTATGTCAATTGTATATTTTCTTTGTGTATGTATCAAATACAACACAGTGAAAATAAACTCCAGTATTGTGCTGCTTTTATTTTATTTTATTTTTTCAGACGAAGTCTCGCTCTGTCTTCCAGGCTGGAGTGCAGTGGCATGATCTCGCCTCACTGCAACCTCCGCCTTCCGGGTTCACGCCATCCTCCTGCCTCAGCCTCCTGAGTAGCTGGGACTACAGGCACCCGCCACCGTGCCCAGCTAATTATTTGTATTTTTAGTAGAGATGGGGTTTCGCCATGGTCTCAATCTCCTGACCTTGTAATCCGCCCACCTCGGCCTCCCAAAGTGCTGGGATTACAGATGTGAGCCACCGTGCCCGGCCTTGCTTTTTTTTTTTTTTTTTTTTAAGAAAGATAAGAAACAAATCAAAAGGCAAAGAAAGATTGTTAAATAAACGGCTGGACAAAGACAAAGATATAGTAGATTAAGGTAAACAAAAAATAATGTAGGAGTATCAACAATATTATCAAAGTGTAATTCAAGGCCAAAAGCATTCAACAGAACAAAGAGGGACAATACTTAATGAAGAAAGATACATCCTTCTCCAAGGAACATAAAACAATAAAAAACTTTATTGTATCAAACACAGCAGCTACATATATATCAGCAGCTACACACACAAATATATACATACACACACACATATATATGTATATGTGTATATATACACACGTGTGTGTGTGTGTGTGTGTGTGTGTGTGTATATACCTACCTTCTACCTTCTCCGGTGATTTGGAAAGGGGCCAAGGAGTATGGCCACGCTCCCTAGTGGTCCCAGTCTAGCCTTGTCCAGCCTCCCAATCCCAGCTCCTACATCCGTTCCTACACCTGGCCTCCCCATGGGATGATCCCTGCTCCTTCCTGCTTCTCCTGACCTGCTGCATTAGTTGGTTCTCATGCTGCTAGTAAAGACATGCCAGAGACTGGGTAATTTATAAAGAAAAAGAGGTTTAATGGACTCACAGTTCCATATGGCTGGGAAGGCCTCACAATCATGGTGGAGGGTGAAGGAGCAAGGGCAAGTCTTACATGGCAGCGGGCAAGAGAACGTATGTAGGGAAACTGCCTTTTATAAAACCATCAGATCTCATGAGACTTAATCACTGTCACAAGAACAGCACCAGAAACAACCCCCCACCCTGCTACAATTCAATCAGCTCCCACTGGGTCCCTCCCGTGACATGTGGAGATTAAGGGAGCTACAATTCAAGATGAGATTTGGGTGGGGGTACAGCCATACCATATCACCTGCCTACTGTTGGCCAATTTTTTTTTTTTTTTGAGATGGGATCTTTCTCTGTCACCCAGGTTGAAGTGCAGTGGCATGATCTCTGTTCATTGCAACCTCCACCTCCCAGGCTCAAGTGATCTTCTGCCTCATCCCCCGAAGTAGCTGGGACCACAGGTGCATGCCACCACACCTTGCTAATTTTTTGTATTTTTGGTAAAGATGGGGTTTTTCCATGTTGCCCAGGTTGGTCTCGAACTCCTGAGCTCAGCGATCCACCTGTCTCAGCCTCCCAAAGTGCTGGGATTACAGGCATGAGCCACCATGCCCATCTGTTCACCAACTTTCTAGGCTCCTTCACTACCCAATGCCCTCTCCTGAAGGGCCTTTATTCTGTAAAAAGTGAACCCATCCTCTTCCTTTCCCTTCCAGCTCTGTAAAGCATTTCCTATCTGTGCTTGGTCATGTGACCTCAGCAAGCTGCTGACCAGTCTGAGCTCTGCTCTTCCTCTCTGAACAGCACAAGGCAAGGATGTAAGGAGCCCAGACTGTTCCTGTGTAGGGCTGGGATGGACCAAGAGAAGGAGCATGGCTCTCTGGCCCTCAGTCTCCCTCTCTCCCTGTTCCTCTTGTCTTGTCATGTCTGAACCAACCTGCTGGCTGGTGCCCAGGGAGCAGCTTAGGAGGGGCCACACCTCCCAGCCCTCCCTCTGAGTCCTCATTGTAAAGAGGCCTTTACCGATGTCCCTCAGGCCACTCCAAGGCACTCCTGGGCTTGGAGCCTGGGTTGGTGAAGGCTGCCCCACCCCACAGAATAGCATAGTTGCAGAAAATTTGGGGCTTTTCCTGTCTGGGTCTGCCCTGGCTTTTCTTCTAGGCAGAGGTGCTTATTTACGCTGGTAACCTGCTCTCAGGAACTGCTGTCCACCAGCTCTGTGACCTTGAACAAGCCCTTTCACCCCTCGGAGCTTTGTGTCTTCATCTATGGAATAGGGATAATAATAACACTCTGAGTGAGAATTAAATGAGATAATGCCTGGGCCAGGTGCGGTGGCTCATGCCTGTAATCCAAACAGTTTGGGAGGCCAAGGTGGGGGGATCACTTGTGGTCAGGAGTTTGAGACCAGCCTGGCCAACATGGCGAAACCGCGGTCTCTACCAAAAAATACCAAAATTAGCCGGTGTGATGGCGTGCGCCTGTAATCCCAGCTACTTGGGAGGCTGAGGCAGGAGAATCACTTGAACATGGCAGGCGGAGGTTGCAGTGAGCCGAGATCGCACCATTGCACTCCAGCCTGGGTGACAGAGCAAGACTCCATCTAAAAAAAACAGAAAACCAAAAAAGAGATAATGTCTGAAGCACTGACCCATCGTGGTAAGTACTCAAAGCCCAGTAGCTATCATCGTTGTGTTCATCTTCGTTATTACCACTATTACTAGGTGTTGGCCAGGCATTTTATAAGCAAAAAGATCAAATGCAATAAGTTGCCTTCTTACAGAATTGCAGCTTCACTTCATTTTTGCAGAGCATGATTGCAGTTTTCTGCCCTTGTCACAATCATTCTGTTTGTGGACATTTTTGTGATGGGTATAAACTGATTATTTGCTTATAAGTAACTCAGCACCAATAATTCACTTTTTCAATTGAACTCTGTAGCATATGAAGTACCCCGCTGCCTGTCCCTGAGGCACAGATTCAAGTTCCAGCTGTGGGTAAATCAGAGCTATGCCTACTCTGTGTGTGTGAGGGGAACCAGAGGAGACCCTACACCAGGCAGGTGCCGGTGGACCATGAGAGCTGTGATGGCAGGAACCTCTCTTGCAGCGATGATATATGTTGTCCATTGTGTATTTTACATCAAAAAGCATCATTTTCATTTGTTCCCAGGAAATCTCTTGACAATATCCTGTTGGATGCAATTTGCAGAAAAAATGTCTCCAAAGCAATGCCTCCTCTTAAATACCAGCTCAAAATCTGTGTACAGGTGAGGTGTAGAGTTTTCGCAAACCATATTTGTATAAGTGAGGCAGAGTGATGTTGTGAAATGTGAAGGAGAAAGTGCAAAGACAGTTATTGTGTGCTGTTGAGAATCATTTTAGCTACTACTTTTTTTTTTTTTTGAGCACTGATTTTTATACCAGAAACTTAAAAATATCTCATTTATTCACCCCAAAACTCTGTGAGATGGTGTGGGGTTTAAACTGGACTCTTTGGTGACAAGTGACAGAGACTCAAACTAGCTTAAGCAATTAGTGCTTTACTGGCCATTTATTTGTTAGCCCTTTAATGCCTCCATAAACTGAAGCCTTGGGGCCGCCCCTTTCTCTGACTCTTCCTTCTGCCTGTGAATTGGCCGTGAGCTCTAGGGCTCCCCCGCGTGGCGAGGAACATGGATGAGCGCATCCCTGCACTGTCATCGAAGAAGGGGCCCCGATTTCAGCTTCGGACGGGTCACAGGGAATGAGGTGCTCTGGCCACCAGGCTCAGAGCTGACTGACTGGCAGGCACAAGCTCCCACTGCCTAGGCCTCGATGTCGCCTCTGGCGCGGTCCGTGCGGTCCCGGGAAGCCCAGGTGTCTGTTCCCTTGACGGCTGCCCATCAGCCTCAGAGATGGGGCAGGGAAGGCTGGTGTGACAGCAAACACAGCTGGCAGAAGCTTCCCTGGCCTAAAGGAGGTATCCACCTGCTCTGGAGGTATCCACAGGGGACGGCTCATCCCCTGGGTGGATGAGCCTTGCTGTGGTCGGGGACCCCCCTCATGTACCCCGAAGCGGTCCTGGGGAAGGGGAAGCTGGTCTGGGGCCTGGGGAGGGCCTAAGCCTGCTGACCTTGCTCGAGGGAAAGGGGGCCGGCTGGGCTGGGGCTGTGGGTGTGGGTAGGAGGTGGCAGCTCAGGGGATGGCGTGGGAGGTGGGCGGTGGCTTCTCAGCTGTCCCCTACTTCTTCCTCATGGCCCTCCCTCTGGGCTCGGGGAGCGCCGTAAGCAGGGGCCAGGGTGCTGCGGGTAAGCAGCGCCCCCCAGGCTTTTAGCCTTCCTGATCCTCACCATCCCCAGCAATGAAGCGGGTGGCAACAGTCCCCGCCGCACAGGTCGGCGTGAGGAGTCCGTGGGTCGGGCATAGCAAGGCTCCAAAGCGGTTGCTATCGTTTTTGGTTTTTCCCTGCCCATCTCCCTCTGTTTTCCTCCAGGACGTTTGTCTCTGCACTGCCCCAGCCCTGGTTCAAACCCCAGCCTGCCGCTTCCCAGCTGTGTGTCCTCAGGCAGGCTCCCTAACATCTCTGAGCCTGCTCTCCTGTCCTGTGAAATGGGAATTCGCACTTCCATCCACTCAGGGTTGCGTGAGGAATCCACGGTGTCCTCGGTGAGCAGCACCCACGCAGTGCAAGGCTCACAGAAGCCTCTGCGGAGGCGGCGTCCTTGCTCCCGCCTTCTTTGGCTACGATTAGGAACCCCCGCAGTCCCCGCCGCCCCTCAGCGCTCCGCCGGCCACGTGGGCTACACCTGACTGACTCCCGATCGCCACCTCGTGGCCTGACCGGTGACTGCAGGTTTGTAGCGAAATTCAAACGCGCTTCTGGTCTATTCTGGGGATTTAACAGCAAAGCGCCCCAAGATTTGATACGGGGAGCGGGGGTGGGGGCGAGGAGTGAAAGCGGAATGCTCCCCACAGCAAGCCACCTGCATGTTCGATGCAGAGGGAAGATGCACCAGGGGCCGCTTGCCCCTGGGCCCGTTCCCACGAGATTCTGCGCTTTCCGTGCTGTGGCTGAGCTACTGGGATCTGTTTTCCCAGTGAAGGAATGAAGGCTCTTGACACCATGGTGGGGGAACACCCAGGACTCTAAGGAATTAAAAATGTACATTTTCTTTAGGAAGTGGGTAAAGAGGTTTTTGTCATTCCTCTTTAGGCCATGAATAGGTGTGTTTGAGAATACATACACTCCTTTGTATTTCCAGTATCTCATAGTGTGCTCATCTTATTCCCTGCTAAATCAAAGAACAGGATGTGACGTGTTAAGTGTCTCTTGCTGCCAAGGACCTGACTGACCCTGGCATGCCCCGTGTGGTAGTGCGGGCGCTCTCACCTTCTGCCACCTCCAGCCTTCAGACTCTGAATATAAGTTGGCTGTGCCCTGCTGCCCCAGACTTCTGTAGCTCCCGCCTCTGAGCCTGTGCTCCACCTGCCCGCCTCCTCTCACCCCACGCATGCTGACTCATCTTTGCAGCCTCAGCCCGAGGCTGCAAAGCCCGTCCCTAAAGCCCGTCCCTCCTTTAGGAGGCTTTCTCTGCTTTCCCAAGCACAGCCATCAGCCTGTCACTCGTTGAGTCCCTGTAAGTCTTTCTCCTAACTCCTTCTTAGGCTCCGCCCAGGTGGGCTGGGTCTGAGGAGGATTGGCCAAGCCAGGGCTGAAGGGCAAAGTGAGAGAAGCAGCCCAGGGCAGGCCTCCCTTCTCCTGTTAGGCTGCAGGGGTTGCTCTGAAGTCAAAGCCATGAACAGAGTCCCTGTGTTCATCAATGCCTGGGGTCAAGGTCTGCCTGGCATAGAGTCAGGGGACACTCATGCCAAAGGGGTTTCTGGGGCAGACGAGTGGCAGTTAGAGGACAGGGAGTCCTGGAGGAATGGGGATTGGAGGGCAGTGTCCTCGTCTTCCAAATGGACATAATTTGCCCCCAGGGCTGCAAGGTGTCAGTGAGGCAGGACACAGGAGGCTCAGCCAGTGTCAGGTGCGTGGGAGTGCTTCCTGGGTGCTCCCTTGCCTGCTGATGAGGAAGCAAGGGGAACCCAGCAGCCTTCTCCCAATGCTCTGCCTCTCCACCAGCTGACCACCCTGCAGGCCAGGCATTGACCTGCCACTGCACTGCCTGTATCTGGGGTGCCACTCACATGGCGCTAGGGATTGCACGGCCCTATGCAGTAGCCCTCCTCCTGACCATTCCCCACATGCCCATCTGTCCAGGCTGATTGTCAATCTGTACAGCTGCCGCACATACTTCAATGTGGGATGCGCGACAGGGGCTGGCAGCAGTGAGGGGTTCCAGAGGCAGGACTGGGGGCTCTCAGAGTCATTGAAGATAAGTTTTGTAGGGTACCTCAGAGCCATGTTCCTTGCCTGGGATCTCTCCTTTCTTAAACTCCACAGGATCCATGGCCTAAACCTCCAACCCCAAATTCCTGGGAGGAATCATTCCAGAACAAGTTACTCTCCAAGCCTCGGTTTTCTTATCTGTACAATGGGCTAGGAGCTGTTCTGAGTTGTGAGGGCCAGTGGGCCAAAGTGTGAGACTGGCAGGGGCAGGCATTCCCCTAGTGTCCGTCCTGTTTAACATTGGCCCCTGGGCTGGGCACAGTGGCTCTCTCCTATAATCCCAGTGCTTTGGGAAGCCAAGGCAAGAAAGTTGCTTGAGACAAGGCGTTCAGGACCAGCGTAGGCAACATAGACTTCAAGTCCACAGAAAAACTTCAAAAATTAACTGGGCATGGTGATGTGTGCCTGTAGCTCCAGCTACTCAGGAGGCTTGGGTTGGAGGATTGCTTGAGCCCAGGAGTCTGAAGTTTAGAGTGAGCTATGATTGTACCACCTCACTCCAGCCTGGGTGACAAGGTCAAAATTAAAAATCTGCTCCCAGAAAGGGGGTTCAGAGGGTGACCGCTTATTCCCCGGGACTCAGCATACATTTTCTCTACCAATCCATGCCTTTACCTTCTGGGCTAGGGGAAGAAGACAGGCAGGTGACAAGGGAGAGACGGATTAGCACAGCTCCTCCCCTTCACCCTTCACCCCTCACCCCACATTTTTCAGTGACAGGATTTTAAATGGTTGCTATAGGCAAGAGAGCTGTCAGCCCATTATGGGCGAGGGTGGAGCTTAGAGGGCTCCTCACACGGGCCCGGCCTGTGGCTTGGACAGGAAGCCTCATTAATCCTGCCTCTGTGCTGTGCAGTCTGGGCTGAGCGACTTGATTTCTCTGAGCCTCAGTGAAGCACTCTGAAGGTCGGAGTTTCCTTGTTCCCGGGGCCCTGGGCCTGACCTGGAGGACAGGATTGCCTGGCCAGAGAGTCTGGCCTTGGGGAGGCAGCTGGGATGGTGGCCAGGCCATGGGTTTGCAGCTGCACCTGGGTTCGAACCCTGGTTCTGCTGTCCCTTGCTAGCTTTGCTGCACTGGGCTGGTCGCTTTCATCTTCCAAGCCTTGGTTTTCTCGGAAACAGGGGGACCTGCCTCTTGGGGTTGTCGGGGTATAGATGGGGACATGAACCAGAGGTCCTCCACGTCGTTAGACTCTGGAGGCAGCTGGAACCGCCCAGGGCGGGCTGTGAATGGCGAGCCCAGAAGAGGGTGCAGGGCAGGACCTGCCCCTAGGGGTCACTGGTGCCCGCGGGCATCCAGAGGGATGAGAGGTGGCCTTTGGGTGGTCCGAGCCACAGGTGTAGGGAGAGGAGGC